>NC_056735.1:334932297-335134797 GCF_019279795.1 Protopterus annectens
AAAGGGCTGGGGTTGATATAATGGCTAATGTGTTTACCTCACAGACACAAGGTAAAGGGTTTTATTCTTACCTTTGTAGGGGAGAATTGGCTATGCTTAAAATAGCCCAAAATTGTAGCTAGCCTGGTACTTATCTAAGCACCTATAAAAGTTTGAAAGGGGGCCTGTCTTAATGTAAAAAAGTCCCAGTCCTCATTCATCCATGTTCTGGCATGAAGTGATGCACAAAGAGATCCTACATATATGTACTCCTCCATTATAACCAGCAGTCCATCTTAGTAGAGAGGCATGCAAGGTATTTGTACAACCTTTACTGAGAAATCACATGGTTTTCCAGCTTAATGGCACTAAGGTAGTGAGAAGAGCATTGTGGAAGCCCCGAACATCAGTAGATACAGAAGATGAGGAGTATCCTGGTGGCATTTTCCATGATCAAATGATACCACTGCAGTGCTGGTCAGTTTTATATTGCTTGTGCTACAGATAACAAAAATGTATGATAACTCTTAACACTAGGATCTTTGCTGTAGGATATACTGCCACTGTTTCACTCACAACAAAGTATAGTTCCACCTATTAGAAATGTTCACTGTCTATCAGTTTCGTGGACTAATGTATTGGTCAGCGTTCCCTTATGCCTCCTAGAATTCAAGTGAGGTTAGTGACAAAGGGCACACATTTTAGCTCCTAATAGCATTTGGTTACATTCATGTCACTGAAGCAGTGGAGTGGCCCAAGCCCCAAGTATCCGTACTTATACATTTCCTCTTCTTACTCCTCACATGTTCCTTGAACAGACATTAAAACCCTCACCAATGTCTTGTTTGCAGATGTCTTGTGAGGTACATACCAAACGAGGCATTGTATTCTATAATGGGTCTATTGAGGGACGAGTACAGAGGGACAATGACCTCCTTTTTTCTGGATGAAAAGGCATTAGTGATGAGGAGTGCCATATAGAAGGATTTTCAAACTGTTGTGGCTATGTGGTTATCAAAGGTAAGACCACTGTCCACCTGTGTCCTTAGGTCTCTTATCACACTTTCAGTGTTTAGTGTACTGCCACCTATGTGGTATTTCACAGGTACATGTTTTTTCCCAAAGGGGACAATTGTACTTTTTTTGACATTTAGCTTGAGCCCATGGCTCTGGCACCAGGCATCTGTTTTGGTAAGGCCCTTTTGTAGTATATCCACATCATTTGGGGATTAAATAATGGCTCCCAGCTTGCACTCATCTGCAAACTTTGTAAGTCAGAGTCCCTTAGTGTTGGCCTGTACTTCAGAGAAGTAGATGCCAAACAAGAGTGGTCCCAGGACAGAACCCTGTGGTACACCACTTGTCACTTGTCTGAAGCTAGATTTGGAGTTGGCTACTTTTACAGTATGTGTTCTGTCAGTAAGCCAATTTGCAACCCATTGAGTGACATAGGGATTAATGCCCAGCTTAGTAAGTTTATCTATGATTCCAGAGTGGAGGATAGTGTCGAAAGCCTCGGCGAGGTCCAAGTAAGTTGTGTGAGCCACCTTACCCTCGTCCACGGCTCTAGAGACTGATTCAAAGAAGTTGATCAGGTTCAGGAGGCAAGATTGGCCCGTCACGAACCCATAGTGGGTGGGGTCCAGTGTTTGAAGGTTGCCAATGTTTTTGTTTATAAGTTCCATGATAATACATTCCATGGCCTTGCAGATCAGGCTCATCAGACTGATGGGATGGTAGTTCCTGGGATCCAAAGTGGATCCCCCCTTGTGGAGTGGGATGACTGTAGCTGTGCGCCACTCTGTGGGTATGAAGCCTGTGGTGAGGCTATGATTAAACATGACACATAGGTGAGGTGCCAATTCATTTTGTAGTTCATGTAGTACACAGCCTGGGATGTCGTCTAGTCCCATGGATGCTGTATTCTTGGCTTTGGAGAGTGCGCTTTTTACCTGAGTGGCCGTGATTACCAGAATTTGGCATTCTTTCAGTATTGAGATGGGCCCTTTAGGGGGTGAGAAGGGGGTGAAGTTGGCACTGAATCTATCTGCCAGGATATTGGCAATATCCTTGGGATCAGTATATCTAGTGCCATTCTGCTGTAGCTCAGAGCAGATCAGAGTCTTGCCATTTAGATTCTTGACATAGCTATAGAATGCCTTGTAGTTGTCTTTGGAATCTTTGGCAATTGTGTTTTCAAAACTAACTTTGGAAGAGGGATCTCAGCTTTCTACTGAGGCTGGTGAGGGAGATTTTTGAATCCTGGGTTCTTCCTCTATTCTGCAACAGTTTCTTCCTTCTGTTGTACAGCTTGTTTATGGCAGGGGACCACCAGATTGGTTTTTTTTTTTTACAGGACAGCATCTTGGTTCTATTTGGGATGGCTTGATACATGCACAAGTGAATGTGCTCCTACAGCACCTTAGTGTAGGATTCAGCAGTTGAACTTCCAGTTCCCATCTGCATGGGTGTTATGAAGTTTGTTACTTCTGACTTGAGAAGCATGAAGTTGGCTTTGGAGAATTTTTTTACACAGGTTTCCTTAAAGGGGGATGGGGTTGGGATGTGGATGTCAAGGGTGATTAGCTTATGGTCTGATCTGACCAACGAGGGGGTAAACATTGGTGTGGAGCATCAATCTCCCATGTTGCTAATGACCAGGTTTAGAATATTGGTACTCCTGGTGGGACTATGAATTAGTTGCTCTAGTGCACTGGAATTTATGAATTCCAAGAATCGTTGAGCAAAGGTGTTAGTACAGGAGTAATTTTCCCAGTTAATGGCAGGGTAGTTGAAATCACCCAGTATTAAGGAGTTTGGTTGTATCTTAATATTTTCCAGTATGTTTAGAAAGGTGTAGTGAGAATCTTGGGGTACGGTGGGGGATCTGTAGCAAGCTACAATTTGTATTGCAGTCTTAACTAGTGTTAGTTGCAGCTGGAGAATTTCAGATGCACTGTGGTGGGCAACCAGCCTGGAGATGTGAATACCCTTGGTGAATATGGACACTGCTCCTCCTTTAGTGTTTCAGTCCTGGTTTGGTGGCTGAAAAGTGTGGCATGAGTTGTAGCCTGGTATTGCAGGGGTGCTCTCTATAGCTTTGAACCAGGTCTCAGTTACTGCACAGACACTGATATTCTCCGTTTTTAGGAGAGCCTCGAGAGAGTGCATCTTGAGGTTTAGACTTCTAGCATTGTGTAGCATTACCTTCAGATTTTGCTTGCTTGTACCCATTATGGTGGTAGTGTTGTCCTTTGAACCTTGCCTAAAAAAAGGCACTATGGGGAGCAAGAGGCTTAGCCAGTAACCTGAATTTCAGGGGCAACAGGTGCAAACCATCTCTTACAAAGCATCATGGTTTTTTGATCATGTTGTTCCAGGCAGACAGATACTGGATCCCCTTTGTATGACACCAGAAGCTTAGCCAATTATTGAAGTCAATCATTTTGCCCTCATACTATGGAATAATTCTGGGCGATGGCAGGATGTTACTCAGGGCTAGGGTCATACCTGCCTTGGCTACATGATCCGAAAGCTCTTCCATGTAGTCCAGGGAGGTATGTCTCAAGTCATTCACTCCAACATGGACAATGACAGAGTCATATTTGTACATGTTGTGGAGTGACTTGAATGCATCCGTTATGTGGTGGATCCTGGCACCCAACAGGCAACTAACTATAATATTCTCCTTGTTCAGCCTGGTGAGTTGGACATCAGTGTGTCTGACTATAGTCACCTATGACTAAAGTGTTGGGTATGTTGTCTTGCCTTAGGGGCTGCTGTTGGGTGGCACACTGGTGTTGTGAGCTATGTGATGCTTTGGTTGTGTTTGGGGGTGGCATTTGTTTGCATTTCAGCTTCGGAGGTCCTTGTTGCTTGGGCAGGTTAATGTTAAGAGCCTCCGCATATGTGGGTTTTGTGTTACTATGTGTGGGTTTTGGTGCTGTGTGTTTTGAAGGACTATGTGATGGCACAGTGGTACAGCAGTGGCGTTGTTGCCTGAGAGCAAGAGGTTCTCTGGTTCGATTCTTGGCTGGGGTGACTTCTGTGTGGAGTCTGCATGTCCTCTCTTCATTCGTGTGGATTTCCTCCCACATTACAAAGACATGCATCTGGAGCATTTCTCCCCGGGCCTCCGCTGAAAATTGGCTTTGTTCCAAGTCGGACATTCCTGGTTAACAAATGTTAAATAAATAAAATAAATGAATGTGTTGTTTGCAGTGTTGTGTGGGTGTTAACCTTCTCCTCTTGACTGTCTAGCACAATCTTGGCTGAAGAGAGCTTTGCTTCCAGTTTGGCCATGTAAGTGCATCTCTCGCAGCTTGTAGTGTTTGGTGGTAGGAGGAGAGGGTTGTCTGTGTACATGAGGCAATTGCTGCATTGCCCCAGTATGCCCAGATTCACCAGGTGGACAGGAGAAATCACAGGAAGCTGACCCTTGGACATGCCTGGTTAGGTGCTTTCTTTGTGTAGTACAAGAGCTGTTTTCCCTTAGTTTTTGGCAAGGTACTTACAGTTGTATGCTGTCTAGTGCCTACGACTATTTTCTCCTTATTACCAAGGAGAGGCGAGTGCTTGAAACAAATTAAGGCTTCCTAGTGCTTTTTAGTGAGTTTTAGAGCAAGTGCTAGTCACAGGTATACAGATTTTAGTGCTACTGCTCATAAAGTAGCTAGTTCTAAGGGAAAATTCGAAGAGCAGACTTTCTGGCACTAGGACTAGTTTAACCTTAGCCCCGCGGTACTGCGTAGTGTGCAAACACGTATTTAAGCCAGAAAGTTGAAAGGGATCGAAATCAGCCCAAAGTGGCCAATAAAATTGTAATTTCAGAGCTGGAAACCACTCCTCTAGTGGTAGATAGGCAGTACAATGCTCCCACTCTCACTGGTAAGCAGTAAGACCTCCCTCTACCACAGTAAGGTCTGGATAGCTCTAAACACTGAAACTAAAGTCCTGAAACCAGCAAAGCCTGGAAACTGGGCCATTCTAGTTAGAAAAGGTGGGAAATTTGTTTTTTAGAACAAGCAAATACCAACACTCCACACAAACTGCTATATAGCATGCCTGTATCAATATCTGTTTATGATTCATATAAAAATAACTTACTATAAACACCTTGAAAACTGCTATTTTGATCATGCAGAAAACTTAAATATACCGCAACACTGTTCATTACCAAACACAAGGAATCAGATAAAGAACATTTCATTGTTTCATTTTATTGCATTAAAATGCCTGATAAGCAAATTACAATAAATAATAAATAAATAAAACAAAAGCAAAAAATATTTAATAAAAAGGTCAGCAGGGACAATACAACCAGTGTTGGTTGTTTAATTAGCACGATGGCTAGAAAATCCAATTCAGGAACCAGTATGGCTGCTATGAGGATGACATTACTGGCTCATTGCTATGTCTCTGAACCATAACAATAGCCCTGTCAGACAAGAGTACATTAGTGTTTATACTGGCAGCCTCAGCATCACATTAGCAATGTACACCCTGCACACACACACACACACACACACACACACACACACACACACACACACACACACACACACACACACACATGCGCACACGCTGAAACAGCCTCAATCATGCCCCTACTGACTTGCACACATGTCCATATACACATTCACACACTTGCACTTCCCACATCTTTGCTGAACTAACCTGCTCTGACTATGACATAGGCAACCTGTGTTTGATTAGTGGTCATCATAATGGAGGACCTGACAGTGCAGGGAAGAGAAATGATGAGGCTTTGACTGTTTACCTCTTCCATTTGAGAGGGATTGGGGATTTGCTGAGTGATGCACAAGCATGACTTGTGATGGTGGTATCAGAACCATGGAGAAGGATTATACTGATTAGTAAGGTAGCTGGGTACTTGAAAGACATGCTACTTGTAGGTGAGATGACTTCCTTCTGGCACATTTCAAGCCCACTTATGTTACTTACTAAGCACATCAGGGAACTGTAGATCATACAGAAAAAGCTTCAGTTAGTGCATGCACCATTGTATCTGGCAGGCTTTCATTTCCTATCTGCGTCCTCTACAGTCACTGAAATGATCCTTGTACCATTGAACGGTAGCCTCTGTTTTGGACAGGCTGTCCAACAGAGAATGTAGGGCTCAAGAAGGAGTACTAAAATTCATGCAGCAAGAAGAAGGGAGATTCATATATTCTAATCAGAAAACACACACATACACACACACACACACACACACACACACACACACACACACACACACACACACACACACAAACAGATATATATATATATATATATATATATATATATATATATATATATAAATGAAACTCATGATTTCTTTACATCTATTTATTTGATGAAGGCCTCTTACTACAGATTTGCACCAGATTCTGTACTGGTCACTTCAAAGAACTTTCTATGCAGATGTCTACTGCAGCTATAATAGAGGTAAGCAAAATACAATTAATTATATATGACAGGTCAAACTGTATGATGCATGGAGACTACAGTAGTTAATGGAATGTCTGCTAGAGTGTGCCAGAAAAACCTAGGAAGAAGTCTTTTTGCAAACCTTTTGACAACAACAGGGACTGACTCACCATTACACATCAACCATGTTAGTGTTAAGGGTCCCTGTTTCTAACCTGGACAAGCTAAAGTTTCCATACTTTGCCTTTTTTCGTCCTGGTGATAAAAAGTAGTGTCACTTCTCCCAATACTCTTTAGAAAGTGAATCCTCTTCAGCTTGGTAGCCAGTAATTCCTTCCTACAGCTCATGCATCTCTCTAGTGGTTGGAGTTACTGTGTATATTTGCTTGCATTTTCTCTTTTCCCCCCGATTCAAAGATTGTTCTGTTGACAGGATTTACATGAACTAATGCCTTAATGCTGCAAGAGATCTTGGAATTCTGCAGTTGTCTTTCAAACCTTTTAATCTGATCCATTTTATTTCTGCATATGGCAATACTTTGATTTCCTTATGGATAGTATTTCTGTCTTTAGAGCACTTTTGACAAGTATTATATGTATGCTGGAAGGTAGAACACCGTATTTAATATGCATGATGCATATGGCTGTTTTGCCTGAAGGACATCTAACAAATTCATAACCCTTCTCTTGAACAGTATTTACACCATTTTCATTTTGTATACCCAAACTTGAAAGTGTATGGCAGAGCTGTAGTCCTCGGAATCAGAAGTAGTGCTTGCCCATATTCACTGTTTTTTTTTACTTTTAATAGTAATCTTCTTCTTCTTCTTTCGGCTTTTCCTGGTTTGGGGCCGCCACAGTGGATCATCTGTCTGCTCATGATTGGCAGTGGAGTTTTACGGTGTCGAGTTGCCAGCCCGGCACCCAACCTTCCACAGAAGGCACACACATGCACACACTCACACCTAGGGCCAATTTAGAGTGTCCAAGCCACCTACTGCATGTCTTTGGGATGTGGGAGGAAACCGGAGCACCCGGAGGAAATCCACACGACCACAGGGAGGACATGCAGACTCCGCATAGAAGGCCCCCCAGCCGAGAATTGAACCAGAGAAGCTCTTGCTGTGAGGCAGCAATGCTAACCACTGCACCACTGTGGCCGCCCTTACTTTTAATAGTAATAATAATAATAATAATATAATATTAATAATTATAATAATAATAATAACAATAATAATAACAATAATAATAATTTTATTTGTTTTTTGTTTACCAAGTTAGTCCCACTGGACTAGGGGCCTCTTTTCAGGGGGGGACCCAAGGTAGTATTCATACTACTAGGAGAAATTTGGCCGGGGCATTAGGAAACTTCCTGTACTCCTTACGAAAGGTGCTGTGGGATATTTTCCATTCACCTGAGCTACCACCAAATAAAGCAGATGTTTTTGTGAAGTGACAATATAAACACCTTCTGTTAGAACCTGTAAGTTGCCCTACTGTCTAACACTTCCAAGAATTCCTGGTCTGCATATTAACATTAGCATCTTTAAATATCTCATCTGTCATTCATTTTATTTTATTAAATACAGTACCAGTATGTGTTTAGAGCTTCCTAACAGTGAATGAGACTAATTATAGTTTGTGCAGACGTCTGCATCTCAGTTACTTACAGGTACTTATATTTATCAATGTATTTCTCCTATTCTGTGCAGTTTGCACTGCCTACAAATTCAGCCTCATGTCATCTTTAAAGTTCCAATGTTAGTGTTTTTAACCCTACACAAGAGGGGTCCCTTCATATCTGATGGGGATTTTGGTCTCTGTCAGGTCTTTGCTTTTCTCTTTGTAGCAAGTATTGGATGTTCTGAGACATCAGGCACTCATTTCTTCTCCTATCATGTGCCACACCTCTAGAACCACCTCTCCAATGAATAAGTGATTTTCCCACCATGGATAGTTTTAAAAGGTCACAAAAAAAAACATCATTCCAACCTTGTGTATGACAACCTGACTTATTCACTTTTTTCTTCACCTGTTTATTGTCATGCATTGTTATTTTTATTTAACATGCTTTATTTATGTTTAGGGCATTTAAAAAAAAATCATCTTAATAAACTCAACCTACTTATCTGTTAACTTGTTAAATCCAATAGGCGCAAATGGATCTTCTCATGGGTGAGGAACGGGCACTTTCAAGTTAAGTGACTTGTTTAGAGTCAGACAACAGGCAAATGCAGACTTAAGGAATCTAACAGAGGACTACAAAATGGAAGCCATTAGGTAGTCAAAACTTCAATAGTGTGAGATAATTTGTGAGATGTTTTTCAGTTTCTGTTATTTTTCACTATAACAGGAGTGACTCAAACTTCACTGTAGTATCTTTTGATTAATAAAGACTATTCTATATTGCAGGATCAGACTGCAGCTAGAAAATATATTAGTTATTTACATATGCATACCACTTTTTTGGTCTTATGCTGGATTCTTGAGTCAACACTTTTGTTTCTGTTAACTTTCAAAGCCATTATTATATACCACAGATACATAAAGTGGGCCAAGTGATTGACTTTCACAGTTTCCTTTCTCATTAAAACACTCTGTATCTTAAAATCGATACATTCTAGTCAGTTTGTAGTTGACTGCATGAAGAGCCATCTGGTAGTTAAAATTTTCCTTGTTTAAAATCATGCTGAACCACTCCATAGACCTAGAAACATTTAACATCCTATTTCCTATACATTTTATGGTTAGCAATTTGCTCATCTGTTTCTCTCTCTGCAATTCTAAGCACCAAAGACGTTGATATCTCGAGAAATGATGTTGTGGAGTTATTATTTTGCATTCTGAAGCTGGACTCTGTTTATCTGTGAGGCAAAGTGTTTTTGATATACTCAATCAGTAGTAAATGGATTTTGACTTTTTACTGGAGTTTGGCTATTTCATTTGAGATGCACCTTCGCTGATATTACAGTAGATATTTTATAAAGTCTCAAGTCTTTTTTTTTCCAAACTGCTGCTGGAACAATTCAACCTTCTATGTAACTAACTTTTATTACCCAGCGCAGACACTGCAATACGCAAGCACTGCATCACTGATGACTTACCATTAACATAGCCCCTCTTCATGTGGCCTGGGCACATACTAAGATCACAAGATATCCACCAGCTGACATTTCCTAGTGCCCTACTATATTCAATATTCTTTATCTGGACTTACCTGCTTTTCAGCTTCTCATTTCTTAGACTTGCATTTATTCACAGCTTTTACTGCTGTTTTATTGTCTTATTTTTTACCTTGAACAGTGCTATCACTGCTTTGATTAAACTACTTTAACCTGACATAGATTTTTATGGTACTGCTTTAATTGTTTCATATATTAGATTCCAGGAGCAATTTGCAGGTTTATTGATTTGACAGCTCGTTGTACTTTGACATCCTAAGGGTCATTCTGCTACATTTTTACTTAATTCCATATTGCTGTGCTTGAATGATGTAATATGATTATTAACGTACATACTTTTATATACAATTCTAAGGCCCTAGAGCCTTTAAAGAGCGCATGTAAAAATATTTGAATAATGGATATTCATACATCTCACTACCAAACCAAGCAACCAAACATTTGAAAATAGTCCAATCCCTTAACAGATCTTAAGTGTTCAGGCAAACTGTTCCTATTGCTTAACACTGTGTTTACCCATTTTGGTAATAGATTTCAAGTTACTGTGTTTTAGAGTTTATAAACTATTATTAACTTCAGTATCAAACAAGATTTGCAAACAAAATAATGAAAAGTATTAAAAGCAGGTATAAGTTTTCCACGTAAATATCTATAACTAACAGAAACAGATTCAAATGTTCATACCTAGAGCAATAATTTTAGTTTTTCAAGGGACTATCCTTTATTGAGAATTTCCTTTGAACTCTTTCCAAACAATTTAAATTTCCCTGTTTGTATGTACAAAATGTAATATTATATTCACTAATGGGACATATATATCTTTTAATTAACTCAGATAGTGTTCATTTCTTGTAGCAAGATTTAAAAAAAAACATATTTTTAATAGCCTTGTCTGAAACTTCTTCAATATGTCATTTAAAGGACAAATTAAAAGAAACATGAATACCCAAATCATGATAAGAATTCACTACCTGGAGTACAGTAGATGGTAAACAAACAGTATTCCTTTAAATGTTATTAGAAAAGTACATTACTTTGCATTTATACATACTAAATGTAACACCAACAGCAATCACGCAATTGTTCAGGCTTGAAAGATAGTTATTAAGTAGGTCAAAATCAGATCTGTTTTGAGTTATAAACTCTATCTTACAATCCTCTGCATATTTAACTATCCAAAATGTATCATTTTTTCTTTTGGTAGAAAATGCTATATTAAATAAGAAGGGCCCAAAACAGAGCCATGAGGGACACCAGATTTAACAAGTGACTAGTCTGAATAAACATTAGTTATTCTGTCTCTTTGTTTCCTATTATGCAACCAGGACATTATATATTTGATTGTATAACAATTAATATCAGATTTATACAATACACTGTGATAACCTGATGAAGTAGACTATCAAAAGCCTTAGCCAGTACCAGAAAAATGACTCCTGGTGTAATACCTATATCTAGGTCCTAGTAACCTGATCACTGAAACCTATTAAATTGCTATGGTTTGATCTAACTCTAATAAACCCATATTAATCCAAGTCACTAATATCCATGTTCATACTAGTCTTATTCATTAGCTCTATCAAAAATCTTTTAAATGTTTCCCCAGCAAAGAAGTTAAACTAATAGGCCTATAGTTTTTTATCCCTTCCTTGTCACCAATTTGATAAACAGGGATAAGACATGAGAGTTTTCAAGATTTAAGGACATATTTATTAAACACCAATTTATTAAATATTATGTATATCAAACAGGTGATAAAACTTCCTTTATTTTAACAAGTAAATAGGATCCATCAGGGCAGATATTTTATTTAATGGCCAAATAATTACTGACTCAGGAATTGCTGGACATACCCCTGATACAGAATTAAATAAGTTACAGTCACCTGAATCACCATCTAAATTAAATTTTAAGAAGTAGTGATTAAATTCACTGTTGCCTAGATTATGCCATTATCTATTTTAATATAATTAATTTGCTGTATCAAATGGATATATTTATAAAAAGCCTTTTTAATAGATGTGTCACTGATCAATTTCCATTCATAATTTTCCTTGGACTTTTTAATTTCATATTTCAAAAGTTTACCAGTTTTATTAAGTTTACTTCTATTAATATCAGTAGCAGAATTTGTTGCCACCCTGTGTGCTTGTTTTTTTATGTCTATGTTCTTCTTCTTTTGGCTTTTCCCAGTTAGGGGTCGCCACAGCGGAACTCCGGTCCACTAATGATTGGCTGTAGATTTTTACAGTGCCGAGGTGCCAGCCCGACGCATACAGTCCATTAATTGATCTTGACTATCAAGCAGTCTTCTTAAAGGTAGGTCTAGTAAAATCAGTAGCTTGCATAAAGCATGTATTTAAGTTGTAATTTTTTCATCAGCTCATCTATTTTTTTAACTTTTTTTTATTTACTAGCAATTATGTCTGCTCACTGCACTTGAATAGCTGTCCTCTTTGTATATTTAAACTAAGCTGTAACTTTGTTGACTGAAGAATACTAAGTTGTATCTCATGTAATTTTTGTATCTATGTTATTTTTTTACCCAGGCTTCACTTGAATAGAATCTGTGCCCACATGGACTATCCTGGTTAACAATGTGACACCGATAAAATAACAAGGATCTGTTGCTGGACCTCAATTAATTTATTCATTCTAGAATCCCAACAAACATCAACTTATTTTTTATCTGTCATTTATTTCTCCTGATTCCCTGTTTCACATCAGCACTCTGACAACTAAATCAGCCCAATTGTTTGCTGTGAATAAGAGATGGCCATTGGAAGACATCATCCAGGCAACCATGAGGTGTGTCCTAATCATGCCCCCAGCAGTTGATATGAATACCCTGTAGTGAGAGGGCAACTATACCTTCCAATGTGTGCTCCTTCTGCTCTTTCAAGGTCTGGCAGGTGCGCATGAACATTCCCAGCCCATATGCTGCCTAGTGTGTACCTCCCTGTCTAATACGTATTGGCCTGCAGTGGGCTGGCCTGCCTTTTTTTGTCTTCTTCTTCTTCTTGCCCATATAGGTAAGTTGTTATTGGCCACTTACTCCTACCATCCACCATTGGCTCCTCAATTGCATGGACTGGTAGTTAAACCTTTGTTTTGGATCATTTAGTGCTTTATCTATATGTACCATGCAGACGACAGCAACAGACTTTGTTGTTTTAGAGGCTATCATTTTGGGATCTTGAAGATGCAGTGGTAGGACCAACCTTGCCTTTTGATGGGGGCTCAATCAGGCTGGATCAGAATGATTCCTTTTAGGGCAACACAGCTCCATTTAGGGTAAAATCACCCTTTAGAACAGGCTTATTTTACCTAATTGCATCATATGCCAAATGGTGGAACTTACATTCTGCAGGCCTTATCTGTGACCTAAAAATTTGTATATAACAAGACAGGAATAATCTCTGTGTTGTACTTGAACAGTGATCTCATGTTCATAACAGGCTCATTAGTAGACAAAACTATCAGACCACATTTGGCAGTACAGTTCTTCCAAGGATCTCCATTATTTACTTCTGTAGGTAGAAAAAGGTCAGCAAAGAGCAAAACTGTATTTTAGATTTTTACTAGAAGAGAAGCAGTCTTTTAACATGAAAAATAACACATTTGAGCATGTCTGAAAGTCTTTTCTGCATCCTCTATCTTAATTACTTGGTAATCAGAGTGTTTTAAAACTTCAGACCTAATATTTACCTCATTTTCCTTTGTATTTCCAGTTTTATTATGTGTCCTGGCCAACCGACAATAAACCAAAGGCTGTCTGGTTGCCCTGCACTGTGAGACCCTGTGTCAGTGGAACACTAAAGTGCTTTCAGCTGAACTAGTGTATGTTAGAGTTGTATTTAATCTGTCCTCTAAACTGAAGACATTTTTATATAGCCTTTTACTGTAAGCATGCAAACTACTGGTCCCCCCCCCTATTTTTTTCTCTTCCTATTGTACTCCTAAGTCAATTACTTAAAACTACTTTCTTTCTCTTGGAAAAGGTTTACCAATGTACCTGCAGCCCATATGTGTATTGCTTTTCCATATAGAAGTTGTGGTCCTTTTCACCTCACTGTACTAGATTAGTAGCACAAGATTTGTAGTTATTAGGAAGATACTGCAATAAAGTAATGTGGAATTGACTGAGCCTGGTTTTCCTGATTATTTTCTTGGAAGTTGGCCTGGTCCAGATTTTCTGGCTTATCCCATTCCACTCACCCTCGTTGTTCTCAGGCATACTCCACTCCCCTACTCTACCCCCATTCCCACCCACGCCTGACATCATTTCCTTTATAGCTGAACCTAATTTGGCCCACCTCTTCACTAGCTAATAGACATCCCTCTCCTCTACTTATACCTCACATCACCATTAACTGCAACACCATCTCCCCACTCCTCTTGAGCCTTGCCTGATTTTAACTCTTTCAGTCACTCACTTTAGAAAACTTCTTCACTTAATTCCTGATTTCTTCTACTAACCTTAAATCTTTACCCTTTAATTATTTCTGAGCTGAAACGAAATAATTTCTATACCTTTCAAAATTCTATTTCTTGCCCTCCTATTTCTAATTCTTTTCTCAGCTCTAGCAACTTACCATACTCCTCACCTGCTTACCACCACATCTCCCACACTCTCTTATCCCACTACCCACCATACAAATAACTACTCTACCCCTATTGCCCCTCTCTGTTTAACCATACCACTATATCATTTCACAAGTTCAAAGTATTGTGCATACCAAATGCTCAGCCTCTCATCAAAACCAAACATCACTTAATTTGCAAATATTTCTTCATACAAATATTTCAAAGCACAATGCTTCTCTTATCTGGTGAGAGTCACTCCAATCCAGGCCCCTGCCAACAGTACTCCAACCATACTTATACAGCAATTCCCCCCTTTCTAACTGCCTCACAAATAACTCATTATGATCACAAGCCTCCAAAAAATATTTTTTTCAAATGAATATACAAAGCATTGTAAAATAAAAGTACCCTCTTTCACACCTGGATTTCTCAATATAACCCAGATAGACTTGCTCTATTTGAGACATGGCTAAAGCCTCATATTATAAACTGCAAAGTTATTTCCCCTGGTTATAATATTGTTTGACTTGATAGAAGTAAGAAAAAGGGTGGAGGAGTAGCTATACTCAAATCTGACCACCTCTCTCTCTCTCTCTCTCTCTCTCCTCCCTCTCAATATCTATGCCTGATTTCTGCCCAGCTGGAATACTTATAACAACCTGTAACCTAAATCAGCACAAAAAACTTGTCATTGTAGCAATCTACATACCCCCAGGTAAAAGCATTCCCATACTCAAGCAGTTTCTTTCTTGGATTTCTATATCCATTCCCTATGAAAGCATCATCCTTGGGGGATATGAATATTGACTGGAACCTTGTTAATACTGCATCCCCTAGCTACTTTCTAAACCTTTATAATTTTACCTAGCCGATCACTTCACCCATGCACTAGCAAAAAAATAACCTGAATGGTTCGGTTATTGACTGGATTTTAGTATCCAACCACCAGTGCTATCATAACCCTTCCACCCTACCTAGCTCCCTTAGTGATCACCTCCCCACCTCAGTAGTAAGACAATCTCCCAATCTTAACAAGAGCCATCAATGCAAAGAGTCTCATAACCTTAAAACCTACAACCCTGTCACCCTAAATGAATGACTGTCCACTGTAAATTTGTCATTCTTACACAAACTACCCCTTAATGAAGCTGTCCAAAGCTTCAACGATTTATTTCTAGAAACCCTTAACACCCTGGCTCCCAGTAGAAAAATTAGGCTAAAATGTAATTATGCATCATGGCTAAACCAGGCAACTCAATCACTTATGAACAACAGAGACAGTGCCTGGAGAGCATGGAAAAAAAACAACCACTCAACTTTCCACCTGAATTTATATAGACAGCTTCACAACCAAACAAAAAAGCAGGTCCTACTAGACAAAACAAATTTTATCAAAATCTCTAAGCAATCCACATTCCAACCCAAAGAAATTCTGGCACTCAATAAACAAGCTACTATCTCCAGGGAACCCATCTTCACCAAACACCTTCCCTAACAAATCTTCTAATGAAACTTCAAGCCTACTTAACAACGTTTTCATCGAAACAATAGAAAAGCTTACTAAACCAGAAACTCTTGATATAAAGACTCTACCTCCCACCTCATCTCTTCCATCATTCTCCCTAGCACCAGTAGCAACGTCCTTCATCAGATCACTTCTTAATAAACTCAAAACCTGTTCCCCATCAGCCGACAAACTCCCTCCATTATTTCTCAAACATGCAGCTAAATCCATAGAATACCTTGCATCTGTACTTATCAATAGGGCCATCCAAGAAAATACAGTACCAGATATCTGGAAAAAATTCTTCAAAATACCCCTCCACAAGGGAGGAAATTCTACAAAACCCTCAAATTACAGGCCTATTACCATATTATCCCCCTTATCCAAGATACTAGAAAAATATATACATAGACAAATACTAAACCACCTCTTACAGGCAAACCTAATTACACCCACACAGCATGGTTTCCGACTCTTGCACACCACTACTACTATTGCCCTCCTATCTTTCACACACAAAATTCCCCAAGCCAGGGATAATAATAAACTTGTATCAGCTCTATTCCTTAACCTATCCAAAACACTTGATACAGTTTCCCATCCCATCTTCCTAAACAAACTTTCCAACCTACAACTCTCTACTTCCACTACCTCCTGGTTTAACAGCTAACTCTCAAACAGATATCAGTCTGTCAGATGGCAACATTCTTCTCCCCTTTCCATTTTAAGACCAGGGTTCCCGAGGGTTCTATCCTGGGCCCCCTACATTTTAATATATTTACAAATAACCTCCATGTTTCCTGCCCCCACTCTACTTTAATACAGTATGTAGACTATTCCACAATTATTAACACCTCCGACAATATGCAAAATCTCCACACTGTCACTCAACAATCTCTGCACCTAGTAGAATAATGGCTAACTGAAAACAACCTGCTTCTCAACCCCAAAATGACCAGGCTTCTCCTTTTCCTTCCAAGAAAACCTCAATCCACCTAAAGACACCTTCACCATCTCATCCTTAGATAATACAATTATCACTACCGACTCAAACACCAAATTGCTTGGCATTACTATAGATGAGCAATTAAAATTTGACCTACATATCTTAAACTGTATCAAAAAGTCCAATCAAAAACTAGGTCTTCTATACCACAGCAACAAATATATGCCTAACAAATTTAGACCTATACTGGCTCAAACATTTATTCTACCATCCCTGTTGTATGCTGCTCCCATACTTACTAACCTTCAAAATAATCTCTTAACCTAACTAGAAACCACCTACAATAAGATAGCAAGATTCACAGCCAGTAATAGCTACAAATCCCATCACTGTATATCCCTGAATAGCTCAAGATGGCCTGGCTTCAAATATCACAACTACAAGTTGCACACAGCATCCGGAATAGCCCCAACTCCTGCCCTGCCATTACATCTATAATTATACCCTACACACCCAATCATGACCTCAGAAGCACACAACAGAACATTCTGGCTGTGAGCAAGCAAAATGAAAATATTGGAAAAATACTTTACAGTCATTCAATTGCATATTCGTGGAACAAACTTCCATTGTCCCTTCGCTCCACTACCAAAAGTGGCAAATTCAAAAAGCAACTAAAAATTAATTTCCAACATAAATGGATATGTACTTGTCAGGAAATTACCTAATGATTTTTTCTTCTTCTTTCAATTAACATATCTGCCTGGTATCTACCTAAACTGTCTAGATCTATTACTCTCTCTCTACAGTTAGTACCTATGCTATTAAATATATCTTTGTTGTACTATGCCATAATGTTACTCTGAACTTTTTTTTATTTTAGGTATTGCTACATTCCTTGCAAATAGCTTAATACTAACCACATTTCTCAAACATATTGTTACTGCATTCTCAAAATACTGTACTTTTGCCTTGTATATATTCATATTGTATATTTCTCTGTGTTTTTGTACTATCTTACAACTTGAATTGTTAGTTTTTTTTTTGTATATTTTTTAATTACTATCCTGGAGCTTTTGTCCTCAGATCTCCACTAAAAAAGGACTTTATAGGCCCAGTCGGACTAAAACGGTTAACAAATTTAAAAATAAAAATAAATAAAAATAAATATTTTTTCATATAAAATACACCAGATAATGTGAAATTAATTCTAGAAGAATTTGCATGCTTATATTTTGGCTCAGAGCTCATGCACTGAAGTTGTTTCATTTCACGTGATATTAACCAAATGTATCAATAACAAATGAATTGCTGTAAGAATACAATTCTTAAAAGTTAAGCACATATTCATGTTATTCCAGATTATTACCACAGTGACATGCTTTATACTATACTCTTTGGATCTGATTTTCCATCTGATGGTGGTTGTTTAAAGCTTTGGTATGTACCCATTTTGATATTCAGAACACCAAGTCTTTTTCTTCAACTTGGTGCCCTGACTACAAATATCGCCTATCAAAAGATGGCCTAATATGGGAAATTAAAATTTGTTTCAACTTCTAACCTTACACATGTACCTGAATGGCTCCTTCCAGAAAGCAATGCTCTACCTCATGTTTGCCTTGGTACTACTGGGACCTTTGATATGTCTAGAGTCAGGATATCAGGGCCAAAGTTGGAATACCTGCAGAACAGTACCTATTTATACAAGAGCATCTTCAAATGCATAAGCCATGCGTATCTGACCATTCAGAGTCCTCTCATAAAATTTTGATATTCCTGTACAGGGTATCTCTGATGCATTAAATCAACTAACACAACTCTCCTGTGTCCAACAATTGGAGCAAAATAGTTTAACTGGTCAGTCAAAAAAGCCTTTTAAAGCCCTGATTTTTAAAACACCTTTATTAATGTCACATATTACCTAGTGACAAGAGTGCACACACAGTTATAACAAAGCAAACAAACCATTACATAGAATTTTCCTTTTCATGCATTATACATATATAGTTTATTTCCTAACAATTACTATTCAGTTTAACATTACTTAGATTGTTCAAGGCCTGTCTACCCTGACATTTCACTCCTCTTACTGAGCATCATTCTACATGCATTGTTCCCACAGATAGATACTATTTATTTCTCTGTGTTTTGCTCCTTCAGTCTTCTAAAGATCCCACCTTCATACCTCTTACCATACTGAATTCCTTGGTATTTACCAGTTTTGAAGGCAAAATAATGGGGTGCCACGAATTCCCAAGTGGTCCCCTCAATTCCTGATTTTTTTAATTTTTTTTTTTTAATTTTTTTTGTACAAGGTTATAATTTTTGCTGATGTCACCTAGCGACACCAGTGTATCCTGCAATGTCATCAACATGTGATGGCATGCGTGATGACATCAGTTTTGTGAGGCAGACTGCAACCTATCGGACTGGGTTGGCCAACTCCATGACTCCGTTGGAGAGTGTGGAGATTTG
The DNA here is from genome assembly GCF_019279795.1 of Protopterus annectens. Classification (NCBI taxonomy): domain Eukaryota; kingdom Metazoa; phylum Chordata; order Ceratodontiformes; family Protopteridae; genus Protopterus; species Protopterus annectens. The sequence continues at coordinate 334,951,406 of NC_056735.1, forward strand.
TCTCAGTCTCTGTCTTGACTTGGACTGTTAAAACTTCTTCTGTTCTTCAATTTCAGCAGCAGGAAGCCAGCAGCAGCAAGCAGAGCTGCAGAGGAGCTGTGCATAAAACTGCAGAGATTACAAATACAATTTTCCCTTCCCCACTTCCTTTCCTTGAACAAAAAGAATTAAAAAAATGCTGTTACCGCATATGCATTACCTAGTAGGAACAGTCTGCAGCAAAGAAATCAAATCAAACTGATTCTGCTGCAGCTTGAAGTTGAACTTGTACTAGCTACTGTCAGACATATTTATACAGCATGCGTTGGGTGGCTTTGATAGTTTTAATTAAGTTATGAATAAGTTATATGGATTTTCTCTTCATGGAAGAAGAGAATGAAGGGGCTGGGGATACGGTATGTTGTGAGATGGACCTTTCTTTAAGAAAGTTGCATTTCATAAGGATTAATTATGAGTGCAAGATGTTTGTTAATCTGTGAGGAAAGTACACTGGGGTTTTACTTTTTATAACTGCAATTTTGGTTTTACAATACCCACCCCATCCTATGTCCAGTATCTGGGACATTGAAAGAAAAAAGTCAGGTTAGTCAGTGGTTATTACTTAAAATTAAAACTTTTAACTTGAGAGGTTTTTACAATAAGAAAACATGAACTAGCATGCAATTTTGAGGTAAAAAGTATTAACTCTAATAATACTATATTTTGTAAAAGTAAGCATTACCACTAAATCGAACCTTTGAGCAATCTTCTACCTTCCCCAAACCGCCTGTTCTATGATGTACTAGAATGGACTGAGCTTAACTTTAACCAGAATTCAGGATAGTTTAGGGGTATGAGCAAAGATTTATAGCTCTCAGGCTTGAATTCCAAATGTCTTACTTGAGCATGAAGGCTGAACTATACAAGTTTATTGGCATTAAAGTTTTTTACAGGGCATATAAAATAAGCCGAGCATTGTATAACATTTGAGACATGGACAAGCCTGCATCTCTATTTGTAGAACAGAGCATTACTTTGGCAGTTTAGGACAAAGTTACTAACCACTAGATATTGAATTCTACTGTGACGTTATTGTCTTGGGACTGGAACCCCCCCCCTCCCCACACATGCCTTGGGGGTTTCTTTACTTCTTGTCATACTCTGTAATGACCCACCAAGTGACTAGCTTATTTTGTTTGTTTGGGTGGGTAACTATTGTATGACTTTGTTACTGAGGCACTAACTCCCCCAGACTGAAATTTCCTGCAATTTAGATTCATAGGTTCATAGGTTCATAGGTTCATACTAGGCTATCTGCCCGAGGGCATTTATAAGCCTAGCCCATAGTTTTATGGCTTAAGCCACCCCTTTTGTATGGGGAACTATACCCATTATTTTGCTGTGCCTCTGTCTAGCAGTGACACTGAGGTAATCCCTGGAGTATATCTGCGATCTCCCATCCATTGGTCAAGATTTCTCTTGAACAAGGCCAGCGAGGTGCTCTGCCTCACATATACCGGGATTTTGTTCCACAGCATAGGGAGTCTTTGGGTGATGAATCTATCCCTCCAGCATGTCCTATTTATAGCCGTGTCGAGGTTTAAGTCTCCCGCCCTTGTGGCTCTGACAGATCTAGATTTTTTGAGGTGAAGCATATTCATCAACTCTAGGTTTGACATGGCCTTGTATGTCAGGCAAAGGTCACCTCTGAGCAAGCGGTGGCGACTGAATAGAGCTGGAGTTCTTTCAGTCGGGCAGCATAGGACAGATGTTTGAGACCCTTTATCCTTTTGGTGAGGAACTTTTGTGGCCTCTCCAGCTGCTGCAAGTGTCGGGTCAGATACATTCTGAATGGGGCATTGTACTCAATCATTGGTCTGATGAGTGATGAGTATAGGGAGACTATGACCTCCCTTGATCTAGATGTGAATCCCTTCATGATGAGGTGGGCAATGTAGAAGGTCTTCCTAACTACTTTAGCTACATGGGTGTCGAATGACAGGCTACTGTCAACCTGGGTCCCCAGGTCCCTGATAACTTCTTCTGTGCTCAGAGGATTACCACCTATATGGTAGCTAGGGGTAACCTTGTTTTTCCCGAAGGGTATGACTATGCATTTTTGGCATTTAACTTTAGGCCATGGCTCTGGCACCAGTCATCCGCTTTCTGTGAGACCCTTCTGAAGGATATCTGTGTCAGATGTATTTTCACCACGGCGCCCAGTTTGCAGTCATCTGCAAACTTTGTCAGCCATAACCCTCCTGTGTTTGCTTGTACTTGAAAAGTAGATGCCAAACAAGAGTGGGCCCAGGACTGAGCCCTGTGGGACACCACTTGTGACAGGCTTTGAGTCTGACATGGCGCCAGCAACTCTGACCCTGTGGGTTCTGTCACTCAGCCAGTTTGCAACCCATCTTGTGATGTATGGGTTAACATTTAAGCTGATGAGTTTTTCAATGATACCCGAGTGGGGTATTGTATCGAAGGCCTTCGCCAGATCGAGGTAGGCTGTATGGACTGCCTTTCCCTCATCAATGGCTTTGGTGACTGTTTCGAAAAAGTCAACCAAGTTTAAAAGGCATGATCTGCCTTTGACAAAGCCAAACTGGGTTGGATCCAAAGTCTGCAAGTTCCCTATGTCTTTATTTATGAGATCCATTATGATCCTCTCCATAGCTTTGCAGATAAGGCTTGTCAAGCTAATGGGCTGGTAATTTCCAGGGTCTGTGGAGGCACCGCCTTTGTGAAGTGGGACCACAGTCACAGTGCGCCACTCCCTGGGTACGTATCCAGAGGTGAGACTATGATTAAACAGCTGTCCTAGCTGTGGGTTTAATTCTTCGTTGAGTTCGTGGAGCACACAGCCTGGGACACCATCAGGTCCCATGGATGCTGTGTTTTTTGCTTTGGAGAGAGCAGTTCTCACTTGAGCGTTTGAGATGTTTGGGGGGCTGCAACCATTTGGTATAGATATCTCTCCTTTTGGGGGGGAGAAGTTTGCACTGAACCTGTCAGCCAGTATGTTGGCAATGTCTGCAGGATCAGTAATCTTCACATCATTTTGAACTAGTTCTGAGCATATCTGGGAGTTTCCTCCCAGGTTTCTAACATAGCTAAAGAAGGCCTTATGATTGTCCTTTGAGTCTTTAGCTATTTTTCTCTCAAAATTTGCTTTGGATGATTTTATGAGAGCTCTTAGTTTTTTACTTATAGTGATCAAGGGTGTCTTACCTTTTAAGGATTTTGCTCTATCTTGTAGTAGCTTCCTCCTTTTGTTGTAGAGTTTGTTTATGGCTGGGGTCCACCAGACTGGACGCTTGCCCTTGGTACAAAGAGTCTTTGTTTTGCTTGGGATTGCCTTATCCATGCAGTGCTGCAGGTGCTGGTAGAAGGCATTTGTAAGTGATTCAGCGGCTTGAGTACTGTTATCCGCCGGCTCGGGGCCTTAAAGGAGACCACACTAGTCTTTAGAAGTGTGAAGTCGGCTTCGAGAAGTTTTTACTGTGGTCTTTTTATTTCAGGTGGGGGATGATGAGGACCAGCAAAGAGATTTGTGATCTGATATCCTCCAGTGAGGGGTATACTTCGGTGTTGAACATTGTGCTCCCATGTGAAGTCACCTAGTATGATGGTGATACTGAGAAGGGCCCGAGTGCGTGCATTTTGAGATTTAGACTTGGCATTACTATGTGGCAAGAGCCTTTGCCAATATCTGGCCAATTGTTAAAGCTGATCATCTTATCTCTGTATTGTGGCATCATTCTTGTTTTTTGGAGATGGGCATAGCACCAGAAGAGTATTCATACCGCTCAACTGTCCAGATTTTTGGCCCTTATTTTTGGTCTGTTCCTCATAAAAGTTTTGGTTTTCTGGACTTCTGTGGCAAATCAGTGAGAACTGAATTCACTAAATAATGACAGAAATTTGAGTTTCAGACTTTATAACCTTTAGAAAATGCATGGTAACATAATACTTTTTATTCTAGCAGCTTTTGAAGTTTATAAGAACAATATATAAATTTGTCCCTATTTTTATGACACCATAGTGATGTGGCTTTTGCCACCCCATTCTGTCTAGTAGTGACACAACAATGAAGGTCCTTTATATGACCCAGATGTGACCCTGGGGTAAATTACATGGCCTTACGCGCCAGGCAGAGATCACCCCTGAGCAGGCGGTATGCCACTGAAACCTTTTAAGGTACTACTGTGTGGTCTCTCCAGTTGTACAAAGTGCCGGTGAGTTTGGATGATGGTGTCAGTTGGTGTATGTACTATGGCACCTAGTTTGCAGTCATTCAGAACTTTGTCAGCCACAGCCCTCCCAAGCAATTTTATTTACTTTATCTGTTGTCCCTTAGCCAGTTTGCAACCCATCTGACATAGGGTTTTACTTTAAGCTGTTTAGCTTATCTATGATGCCTGAGGGGGGTATTGTGTCAAGGCCTTAGCTAAGTCCAGGTATGTTTAAAAAGGGATCTGCCGCCCCAAACAAAACACTGGGTGGGGGGGTCAAGTGTTAGGTCCCCCCTATGTCTCTGTTTATGAGCTTTGCTAGTTGCTTTATGGGCTAGTTAAGTTTCCAAGTTTCCAGGGGGCACCCCCCTTGTGAGTGGGGTGGGACTGTTGCTGTACACCCAGTGTACAGTACATAAAACGAAGTAAGGCTAAGATTAAATAGCATTTTATGTGTGGCGTGAACATCTGCACCTCTCACCGACACCCCCCAAGCACAGTCCCATTGATGCTGTTTTGCTTTTTTTTTTAGTACTTTCTCACTCTGAGATCTGAGACAGGGAGATTACATTCAGGATACGTGTTTCTTCTTTCTTCTTGAAGGAGGGAGGATAGATGTTTTTACTCGAACCTGTGTCAGCCAATGTGTTAATATCTGTGGGTTCAGTATTTTTTTGTTGTTGTGAATGTTTTTATGAGAGAAGTTGGTTTTCTGCTAATGTTGAGAGAGGTCTTCTCCTTTCATGGGATTTCACTCTGACGTGCAGTAGCACCAGACAGGACGTTGGTGGAGAGAGAGGGACTTTTGTTTGGGATTGCATGATCACTGTGGTCTTTGTGCTGGGGTGGGTGGGTGGGATATGTATCCAGGGTGATTAGTTTGTGGTCAGATCTCATATACTTCGGTGTGGAGCATTTTGTCCCCATGTTTGTGATGATCAGGTCTAGTATATTTTCTCCCCTAGTGGGAGAGGTGACTAGTTGTTCCAGTGCATTTGAATTTATGAATTCCAGGAACCTTTGGGCTAGGGTATTAGGGCTAGAATAATGTATCCATTCTATGTTTGGGTAGTTGAAGTCTCCCAGTATGATGGTATTTTGTGATACATTCATATCCTCCAATGTCTTCAGGAAGGCTGAGTGGGGTTCTTGAGATTGGGAGGGTAGTCTGTAACATGCTACCAGTTGTATAGCAGTTTTGCCTATGGTTAGTTGCACCTGTATGGTCTCTGTTGCTTCATGTGTTGCTACTAACCTGGAGGTGTGGGTGTCCTTTATGAATATGGACACTCCCCTCCTTGTGGTTCAGCCCAGTTTTGGGGCGAAAAGCATGATACGAGGTATAGCCTGGTAGTGCTGGGGTGCCCTCAGGAGCCTTGAACCAGGTTTCAGTTACTGCACAGACGTCGATGTTCTCCATGCTGAGGAGTGCATCAAGTGCCTGCATCTTGAGATTTAGACTTCTGGCATTGAGCAGCATTACCCTTAGTTTTTTTTCCATTTTTGTTTTCTAAGGAGGTGGGTTTGTCCTTTGAGCCTTGCCTAAAAAAGGCATTATGGGGGTGGCAAGAGCCTTAGCCAATAACCGGAAGCCCAGTGGTGACAGGTGTAAGCCATCCCTTGTGAAGCAGCGTGGCTTGTCCAACATATCATCCCAGGCAGACAGATATTGGATCCCCTTAGAATGACACCAGTACTCGAGCCAATTATTAAAGCTGATCATCTTGTCTTTGTATTGTGGTATCATTCTTGGTGAAGGCAAGATGCTGCTCAGGGTCAGGGTCATACCAGCCTGGGCTACATAATCGGAGAGCTCCTCTATGTCTCTTTTCATGTAGTCCAGGGATGTACGTCTCAGGTCATTCACACCAGCATGGACAATGATGGAGTCATATTTGTATTTGCTTTGGAGTGACCTGAGTGCGTGTGTTATGTGGCGGATCCTAGCCCCCGATAGATAGCTCACAGTCACCTTCTCCTTGTTCAGCCTGGTTAGTGGGACATCAGTGTGTCTGACTATGGAGTTACCTATTACTAGTGTATCAGGCAAGGTGTTTGGCCTTAAGGGCTGCGATTGGTCGACACACTGATTTATTGAAGTATGTGTTGCATGTGTTTTGTTTTGAGGTGGTGGATTTTTGGATGTCTGCTTTGGGAGCCTCTGTTGTTTTGGTAAGTTTTTATTAGAGCCTCCGAGTATGTCTTTGTGTTTTTATGCGTTTGGTTTGCAGTTGTGGTAGGTCTATGTGGGACTGGGATTGTTGTGTGTGTGGTTGCCATCTCCTACTGTCTGGTCATGCCAGCCCTGAGTTGAGAGAGTTCAGCCTCCAGTTTGGCTATATAGTTGCATCTCTCACATGTAATTGTGTTTGTTGGGAGGAGGAGAGGGTTGTCTGTGTACATGAGACAATTGTAGCATTGTCTCAAGATGCCCAGATTGACCAGCTGAACTGGAGACAACGCCAGTAATCTACCACTCGACATGCTAGAACAGTATAAGGGGGTGGTATACCTTTAAGGGAGGTGGGTATTCACAGGGGTGGTAAGTAGATGTAGTGCTTTACTTAGTACAAGAGTGCTTATTTAGTAGAGAAGTATTGAGAACAAGTGCTAGGCTTATAATACAGTGAGTAGTCTGGTTTTACTAAGAGTAGAGCTTCCTTAAGGGAAAATTTGAAGAACAGACTTGGCGGAGCCAGAAAAAGTTTAACCTTGTTTAACCGGCGCTGCGCTATGCGCACGACCGCGCAAAGCCGTGCAAACGTGGATTTCAAGCAGTGAACTACAAAAGAGCTAGGAATGGTCCCATACAACCAATTACTACAGCTTCTTGTGCTGAGGTCACTTCCCCCCAAGGACAGGTAGGCTGCTCAGGGCTCCCCACTCCCACCGGCGGGCAAAGAAACTTCCTTCTATCCAAGCAAGGTAATGGACAACACAGGAACTACACCACAGCCCAGAATACAGCAATGCCTGTAAACTGTTCTAAACTAGTCAAGGAAGGCGGGAAAACAAGGATTATTTTTTTGTTTTTTTGTTTTTTTGGTAGAAACACACAGAAAATGCAGAGACAGTGATAAATTATTTACACAGGCTAGCACACTTTAGTGGGCAGCCTCCACAGTTAAATTAAACAAACAAACAAGCAAACTTTCGATCAAATTCGACTAAATGTAACTTTAAGTGCAGATTTTAAAATAATGCAGCAATCAGTTAAAAAACAGTTCAGGCTAGTTCAAAGTAAGCTACAGAAGCTATTTCCAGTGAAAAAAAGCAAAGATACTTAAATCCAGAAGGTAGTCGCTTTTTCTTTATACCCAGACCATGTTTAATTCTGATCACTGCTTGTAAATAATGCATATAGTCAATACAACAGCTATTAGCTTTATGTAGTATAATGATTTAAATCATTTATAACTTCATATATCTTTCTTTGTCTTTATGTATATATGCCTTATGTGTTCTCCATTGTTTCATTATCTACTGTATTTGTGCTCCTCTTTGAGCCCAGTTATGTCTAAAAAGGTTAAGTAAAACAACCCACCTACCTGTTAATAAACTGCAAATAAGAATAAATAAATAAACACTTTTGTTTAATCTAAAGATGTATTATCCACTAGCCACACTCAGCCACATTTTTCTCTTAGCATGTTTCAGTTTTTCTGGTCTAGCCAACTCATAATTTTTTTCTCTTTCAATAATAATTTTGGTACTTTTCTGCATTTTTGCCATTTTGATTATTAGGTTCATCTGTATCTTCATGAGGAACACTATATCCTTTCCCATCCATTACTTCTGTTTGACTTTTCCAATTTTTTTCTTCTGACAACTCTCTGTCCTGCTGAGATTCATACAACTACATGCCTGCTGTGCACTACTAATTTTCAAGGAGGTTGCTGTGTAAAGTACCAGCATACCAAGCAAAGGACTGCATACAGAAAAGGCATGGTGATAACTGTGTAAACAATGATAGGTTGCACAAGGGCAAGAACAGCACTACAGTGACACACACAAATGATATGTCAGTTGTCACAGGCAATGGCCCAAGGTCTGGCTGATCAATGTGTGCTCATGCATATATTGTAGTGATGCATGTATCTCCCAACTCCCATCCAGCGCAAGACATGATAGTAGCCAACAGATATACACAACAGAATGACAGCCCTGTTCATCCTGCAAATTGGGATAATGGGGGTAGATAACAAAGTAAGAAAGTAGAGAACAGCAAGCAGGCAGAAACATAGAAAGGCAGCCATAAGTTATGAAAGGTGATAGGAGGAAAAGGAAATTTTTGGGGAGAATAGTCCCTTTTGTAAGTGTCACAGAGGAAGTGTAGCTGGGGACAGTAGTGAGGAATGACTGTGAATAGGACAGATGTAGATTGTCATGTAGCAGGGGCAGACAAATATAGGACACTAACACATACAAACGGGGTGGTACACACACAAAATGTGGTGGAGAGACTGAATGAACACACAAACAGAGAGTGAGAACTAATGGTGAAAGAGGGTGGTTGGAGAGTGAACAAGGAATAGGAAGTGGTATATACGACAGAAAAAACACCAAGATCAGGCTGGAGTTAGATCCTGGTCTTGCACATACTTCTCTTTACTGTGTTAGTAAGTTTTGAACCTGGAACTAAATCATGGCAAAAAAGTAAATAAGTATATAAACGTGTTACAAATGTGCCATGATGCCATCTGATGGGATTATATTTAGATAGGCTGCAGCAAAAGATACATTCCTTCATGTGAAAGGACACTGGTGGTTATACTCTCCCAGCAAACAAGTAAGCAAATATTTGTACAATACTTACCTGTTGGCTGACCTGTCCTGATTATTAACTGACAAAAAGATTACTGGCCTATATATAAACAGAGTTTTTTTTGTGATAGCAAATACTTCTGAGGAACTAATTTGAATAAATAATTTCTAAAGTAGTGACAGCTTAAGAAAATTAATTAACTTCAATTTGCGTTTAGAAGCTGGTATCCAACAATTCCATTAGAGTGGGCAAGATACGTACAGTAAGTATGCATGCAAATTTTATGTTAATCAGCATATGGATTTCTGGCCAGTTGTAGCTACTTTTCATGGGCCTTTTTCCAGATTTTTGATGATTCCAGGTTGAAAGGTATGCTCATCTTCAATTCTTTTATCTCCTTTAGAGCACTCAATACTTCAATTCTAGACTGTTTAGCTTTTGATTTCCATTTTCAAGTAATTGCTTTTTTTGTCAGTCAACGGCATTAAACATAGTAAGACCTCTTACTATGCCTGAGCAATTCAGTTTCAATACCTCAACTCAAAAGGATCATTTCTTTAGTTCCAGCATTTCTGACAATCCAACCTGTAGGTATTTTTAAAATCTGCCAACTCATTACATTCCTAAAACACATGTTCCCAAGTACCTTTTTCTTCCCAATCACACCTCTGAAGTCTACTTAGGGTATAGCAATATCTATGCAAACACTTCCTTGCAAAATTCTAAGCCTTCTAGATTTTGTTTCATATTTGAAATCATAAAAATATCCTCCCATTGTTGCTCTGTATGTATTGCCTTTCCACTCTCATTTCCCAAACGTTTCTAACATCTTCTGATTGGTTCTTATAGTTATCATTATTTTATATGGCCCAATCATTCTTTATTTTTAAATTCAGTTTCTCTTCTCGACTCCACTATGAACTCAACCAGAGGTGGCCTTTCACTTAGCACTTGCCCATTCCCTTCACTTTTCCTATACTCTGTTATCAATCCCTGGTAGGGAAGTTACTCGCCATCTCTCAGTCTGCTTGGCCTCATTCCACTCTATGACTTTTCCCTTCCTGCTTATTTGCTTACAACACTTTGATTCATATGCTGACTTTCTCCAGTAAATTCCAGCTACTTCTTGCCTATTTTCTCTGCTCCCACTTGCAGTCACCCATGTTGGTAACATTTCCTTAATTTGTTCTTATTCTGACTTAGTTGCCCAAATACTTTCTGCTACTTTGTAAATATAATATTTTCTATGGCTGTTATTGTTAAGGGCCTGCATCCAGACTCTCACTCTACTTCATAAGCTTGAATTTTCTCCCCTATTTCAACATCATTTCTTTTCACTTTACTTTGTAGTCTTCTGCTTGTGTTTTAAATATACATATTTGTGAGTCTTAACTGTATAGCTCTAAAGTATCCATTCAGATCTAGTAACCCTAAACATCCCTGTTGTGTAGGGTGAAATAACACATCCCACTTAACTCTTGTCCTCTTCCCTCCAAAATAAATTCCTTCAGATCTTATTAATTATGGGCCACAGCTTAGACTACATTCATTAACTTGAGTGCTGACTTTATCAAAGCGCATAACATTAAACACATGGGGTAAAACACTGAACATCAGCATTACGTGCTATCAGCTTTTTTAGCACTAAGTAGCTCCTAGCTTGTTGCTCAACATCACAGTACAGCAGTGACTGTTTTTTTTCTCTTTATTCATTATAGTGTGATTGGGTTTAGTATATATAATTACAAAAGTGGTGGGGAGTGCAGCCCTCCCCCCATAGAGATGCAGGGTGGATTTACCCCATGCAAAGATGTTTTTTTTTTCAGTGCTTTCATTGTTTCATGTTTTGACCACACAACTTATATCACACATGAAGCACTGAGGCACGCTCTTCAGTCCTGATGGAAAATTCATTCCCATAGCAGTATTCAGAAATAGCAGCATGGAAATAAATGCTGATGCTGCACTACAATCCCCTAACACCTTCCTACTCACTTTGACACACCCTAGCTACGTTTCTTTACAGTAAATAAAAAAAAAACTACTTTAGATCTCCACCCATAATTTAGAAAAAATAATCCCTTTAATACCAAGGAAGGGAGACCCATGTTTTTTTTCTTTTTTTCCTTCCCTATAACATTTAAAAACACAAATAAAAATATTTACATTCAAATTCTTTCACAATAAAATAAGATAAAAATATGAAAACAATGCAATATTGAAACTAAAAAAATGAGGAGAGCTGTTTTATTTATTTATTTATTTATTTATTTTTGTCTGGCAGTTAAAATAAGGAAATTATGCCCTGATATCCTTACAATAAATGAGAATGATAGCAGCTCTGCTACAATTAAGAAACAATCATTTTAATACAACAAAAGGACAGCAAAATGTTTTATTTTTGCCTTAACCTAGAACTTTTAAAACTCCAACAAAAATTTATAAAGAAAAATAACACTACAATAAAACGACTGAAAACAAGAGAATAATGTAAGTATACAAACTATAAGGAAAAATCTGAAATTATCACAGGAACATTATTTTCCATCAGCTCTCATCTGTTGTCTTTACCTTAAACAGCATGCTGTTTCTCAATTCCTCCTTCATTTTAAAACATATCATCCCCTTGACAAAACAGAAGGAAAACATACAGTTTTCTTTCTTGACCTAAACAAAAACTCTTAAAAGCAAAAGAGAAATACTGAATGACAAGTAACACCACAATTAAACAAGATAAGAAAAAATGATGTATATATAGAAACTATGAACAGAAATTCAGAAATATCACAGGAGCATTATTCTCTGATATCTGCAATGCACTCTTCAAACTAATGAACACTATAAGATCATATTGTGATGGCCTTTGATTTTCATCAATTTATAGATGCCCTCACCTGTTAGCTTTCCATGTACTATTTATGTATACTTTTTTGTGATTTAAAGGTGTAAGCTCCTCCTATTTATCTGTGTATGTATTTATCTGTGTTTTAAAGTTATCACCTCTTCATAGCAGCTTTTGTTTTGAATTTCAACTACTGTAACTCTAGAAGGTATGAGGAGCTATTGTATCTTCCCCTCTACCGTTTAAATGGGGCTATTGTGTAATAGCATGACTGATATCTGTATATATATTTTATGTTCTAGGGTAGGTGGTTGGTGCAATATAGTATAAGAAACTTTATGGGCCCAATTCGAAAATACTTGTCTTTTGGAATCAGGTCAGACTTAACACTGAGAGCAACTCTTTTGGAATCTGGCCCTATATAAAATATTTGATGGAATATACTGTTTTTCCTTTATCTTTATTTAATGATCTTAAGGTAGAATATTATGCCAATATTTTATTGAGTATGAATTCTGATTATCAGAAGATTATAATAAAAACCTTACTAACAGATTTTAAGTAAATATTAACCTGACTTATTTTATTCCTATGTCTTATTTGTAGCAGGCAATAAAAATAGAATAAAGGACATTGATGTGCATTACGCTTTACTAATTTATTTACTTACCTTTATTTATTTATTCATTAATTCATTCATTCATTCATTTATTGTTGAGATTATACTGGGACATTATCACCTCTAAAGAACATGTACTAAAAGTGGTGTCAAAAGCCAAGAATACTGTCTGGGTGGGATCTGATAATTAACCAGACTGCTTAATAAACAATACTGAACATAACCTGGTAGTACCACTTCTTGAGCTATTAATTTGGGCCTAACAACAGGCTTTTGTCTAGGCATATTGCATATAACAGTGGTGATGCTGCATTATAAGGGTAGCATCACAGTGTATTCTGGGAATTATAGACCCATCAGTCTGATGAGCCTCATATGCAAGGTCAGAGAACATTATAACTGACCAGATAAACCTTGACAAAAATCTCATCAGATTAGACCTGCAACATTCTGGCTTTCTAAAGGGTAGACCCCATCCGATGAATTTGTTAAACTTCTTTGAAAGGGTCACACAAGCAGTTGACAGCAGTTATGCTGTCTACATGGTACATTGTAAACTAGATAAATTATTTAACATTATCCCCCATGCAAGCATACTTAGTGAACTTAATACATTACAAATAGAACCTTAAGTGGCAAGATGGATAGCAAATGGGTTAAAAGACATAACCCTTATGATACAAATTACAAAAGGAATATCATCCATTTCTAAAGAGGTCATTGCCCCTCTATACTGACCAGTTTTATAGACTGTTGTGGCTTTCCTGGGAGAACAGAAATATAGAAAGTCTTAGGCAAAAATTTAATTTTAAATCTTCTGTCTAGTGTGGCATCAAAATCTAGGAAGGTAAACAGATGTACGATTTTGGGCCCTCATTTATTCTGTATTTATTTTTCTAAACAGGTTCATTTCTAGCCACCTTTCCAGCTCTTCTAATTCCTAAACCAAAATCCAAGGCTTTGGCTAACATTTGCAGACAGCTGCAAACTCAGAGTCATTTTCAAATCCACTGTGATTCCAAGGCTCTTCAATAAGAACTTACATTTGTAAATGCCTGTTGCACTGAACTTGGGCTTAAACTGAATACCAAAAAATTAAACATTGTCAGATTTGGTAGACAACTCCTCCTCCTCCCAAAATACAGTAGTGGTATTGTACTACTTCAGAATGAAAATGTTGTTAGGGACCTTGAAACATGGGGCAATAATTCCCTATCCTTTGATGACCTTGTAAAAGCAGTGGTCAGATAATCCTTCTACTTAGTTGAGCTAATTGCAAAAGAAATATCATGCAGGTATAAAGAGGTCATTGTCCCCTTATACTCATCATTGATTAGGCCAATTATTGAATGTAATTTCCCTTTGGGATGTAATTTATTGGGCATATTAAACAATTAGAAAGTCCCCATAGACTCCTCACTAAGAAGATCACTGGCTTGAAGTGTACTGGTCATGTCTGGAAGGAAGTATAAGTAACAAATCCTTGAAGATTAATATAACCTGCTTACCATATACCATAGCAAAGTATACAATTATTAGTGCAAAAAGTATGTTGTTTTTGCATTTTATTTTGTGATATGGATAGTCCCCTGAACATTTTCTTAGAACTAAAAATATCTGCCATGATATCATGAAGTATTGAACCCACAATGCCTATGTAAGTTAATGCGGTGGGTGCTCTTTACCCGTATTAAATACACAAGTAAAAATGTCTTACTTCCTAGTAAAACAAACTGTTAGTTAGGTCTTACAGGTGGTATACCTTATATTGAAAATTAATATATTTAAGGACATAGTTCTAAAACCAAAATGTAAGTAAGAAGCCGTTCTTCAAAATAAGTGATTTGTTTTGTTACCCACAGTGCTTTGCAGCTCTATGCAAGTAATACATTTTCCAACACCTATTATGTCATTTTGTTGTGGGTCTAACTATTGGCAAAACCCGGGTAAACAATTAAATAAAAAAAAAATCAAATAATAGTCTCTAATCTTCATTTTTGAAAAATCTTTTTTCAACTTTAACACTAGTAATATAACTGGCAATGAAATGAAATGTAAAATAAGCATTCCTTAGCATATGACTAATACAGTTTAAAATCTGTAATGTAACAGAAAACATTAGAAGCTCTGCTCCTGTAGTCGGTATTATATAGACTCCTCGGATGAGAGTTGTGCCTTTCCTGCTATGCCATTAGGGATCCAGTGGTCTTGGATTTCTTGTATCTACACAAATCAAACAGCCTCACAAACACCAGAACCAGGATCTGAATATTCATCAGCAGATAATAAAACACAGTGGCTAGACAAATTCATTTCCCAAATCTCCCTAACCTCTGGAATAAAATTCTACTCCAGGTCATGCAGTGTAATACACTCTCTTCCTTTAAATGGGACCTGGATGATTGGAAGATTGGATGAGTTCACCTCAGGCTTTACTAGCTTAGCCCTACTTGAGAGGGGAGATGCATTCTAAGACTGAATATCAGCTAGGTGTAACAGTAGCAAGACTTTCCTATGATTCCTATGATTTTCACCAGCTTGGAATAAATAACATTGATTTATGCCTTCAGGATATAACCAATTATGGTAGTAACATTTTTATTCTGGTATAGCTAATGAATTTACAAATAAAAAGGATAGTAAAGGACAGGAACATGTAAACCCATTTAAGTGCATGTAGCTGTTATTGCAGTGTGCTCAGAAAATCTGGGTTAGAGACCAGCTGTCATCTTTGTATCAGTACAAGCCATTGCACAGCATTTTAAACATTTCTGCTTCAGTAACATAATAACAGTGTCCTGTATTTTATTTGCTGGTTTATAATACCACTGTAAGATTTACATTTATATCATACTACCGCTGTCTCATTAACGCTAGCAAAGGTTTCTGTGTAACAGCATTGTTCTGCATATGAAGAGCTTCAGACTTGTATTATGTTTGTGCATCCCCCAATCATCTGTTAAGGTTTTCCTGGCTACATTTAAGAAGATTCGGTACAGTTGCACTGTGTTATTGGCACAAGAGATCACTCTGTTGTTTAACTGCACCGGCTTTTAAATAACATGAAATTGTCCTCCCACCAAATGTACTGTAGAACCTGCTCCATGTTTTCCAGAAGGACGTAATCCTGGAGGAAGATATAAAATCTATACACTCAAGAAAACAGTATAATTGCATGCCATTGTTAGCTGTCAGGATTTGCAATTTTATAATCAGTTGTTGCTTTGCTGAGAGAACAGTAATATAGAACATGTTATACAAAAATTACATTTTTTAATATTCTGTCTAATGGGAAAGAACTGAAGCATAATTTTGTTCTCCTGGACTGGGTTCTATTCATGCACTGAATAGTGTAGGTCCCAATAACTTTTTAATGTAGGCAAATTATGTTTTGAAGGAGTGTCTCACTGTCATTTACTCTCTCTCTCTCTCTCTCTCTCTCTATATATATATATATATATATATATATATGTATGTATATATATATATATATATATATATATATATATATATATTACTCTCTCTTTATATATATATATATATATATATATATATATATATATATATATATGTGTGTGAGTGAGTGCACACACATATATATATATATATATATATATATATATATATATATGTGTGTGTGTGTGTGAAAAAGTGCACACATACACACACACTATGTATATATATATATATATATATATATATATATATATATATATATATATATATATATATATATATCTATATATATATATATATATATATATATATATATATATATATATATATACATAATTTTATACACATAAATGTGTATGAATATAAATAAACACGTGCATGTGCGCACACGCACACACACACACACACACACACACACACACACACACACACACACACACACACATACACACAGATGCATTTTGTTAAGTATAGAATAAGGAGGGGAAATTCAGATTTTTCTTTCATTTTATATGAAATTTGATGTGATAATACATGAAAAGTCTAAGAGTAAGTCAAGAAATCTTTGCCACAATTATTTTACCTAATTTGAGTTTAAAGCAGGGAATGGTAAACCATCTGTGTAATGTGACTAGTAGGTTGATAAAGGTTTTCTCTAGCTAATATCATATGACCTTATGGATGGAAGGTTAACATTCTTTGCTGCTTGTAGATAGAATAAAAAAAAAACATTCCTATAACCTCTGTAGCTTCTGACAGTAAATAAGTCGAGTGTGAGTATATTAAATTGACATACTGAGAAGGAGCAATCATTTTTCATTTGGCCTAGAAGGTTATTGCCACAAGTATCATTATGTATTCTGAGATGATCTGTGAGTTTGTCATATCTATTTAAATGTTTTCCACTGTTTTCAGTCATATTTCATGTTGTATCTTTTAAGCAGCATGACATATTGACTGAACACAGCAGATCGATGATCCTAAAATTACTACCTAGGAATATAATCCTGTATGTGGGAGGGCCAACCCTACTCATTCAGAGTTTGTACATTTAATATTGTATGGGATTACAATATTAATGCCATTACCAGAATAAAGTCATTTAAGAATTTGATTATTACTTAATCTTCTGGGATAAGTCAGTGTTTGCATATAAAGTACTTGCAGAAGGAGCAATATTTTTTATCACTGTTTCTTTTTTCTCGCTCCATAGAAATTTATATATTTTGACAGGATTTTATTAATTTATTAATATTTACTTCAAAAATTAGCTTTCCATGTCTTCTCTACTGTGGAACACTGAAAGAGTCCTGCGTATCTGAATCATTTATCTGATAATATAAATAGCCCCATTAATTAGTGTTAAGGAAGATGTGATGTTTGAGGTTATTCATGTGCTTAAGATATACCCTTATAGTTAGAATATACATAATCACTACTTGTGTCATCTCAGAAATCAACTCCTTTACTCTGTGATCTATTCTAGTTTCATAGTTTCATAGTTTAGTACTAGGCTATCTGCCCTGGGGCATTTATAAGCCTAGCCATAGTGATGTCGCTTTCGCCACACCATGTAATGGTACAAAAGTGTACAGAATAGATTTAGAATACTGTGCCTCTGTCTAGTAGTGACACAGTGAAGACCCCCTTACATATAGTTTCATAGTTTAGTACTAGGCTATCTGCCCTAGTTCATCTTTAGAAAACTGCAAAGCTATGACAGCTTCATTTGCCTTATTTTAAAAATGTGTATTGTTTTGGCTATGAAGTCTGTTATTATCTCAGACAAAAGTCATGGCAAGATACACCCTTGTGTTGTTATTTTATTATTATTAAGTATGCGACAAACATATTATGATGGTTTTCTCAGAGATTGTGTTAATCCATCTAATGTCTACATTAATACATCTAGAATGTTGATTTTAACATGACAATCAATTTTCAGGACAAATGTAATAATTTCTTGAGGTCTGTTTTTGTTATTACTTATAAAGTTGTTTTAATATTGCCTTGCATTTACCTTTACATAAAACCACACAGATATTGATGAAACAGAAAGGGATTTCAGTGGATTGAATCTCTCTAACCAAAAGTTGTTCAAATTAAGGAGACAAATGTATCAATATAGACTGCATGATGTTTAATGCATTTTTCTCAAACAGTAGAACACGAGTATTATCCAAAGCCTAACTGCACATGTATGGAAATAAATTGTATAGCATGTATATATCTGATCCATGTGTCACTTTCCCACTGTCTCTGTACTGCCACCCCCCCCATTACAACATGTTTTCACCTCTGATTACCACACATTATAGCAGTACTTTGCATTTCTACATCAATATCCATCTGAAAGTGTAACATCCAGTACTGTGAATTCCAATCCAAAAATTGAAGTGCAATTTTAGAAGTAAACAATAAATTGCAAAACTTGATTTTACATAACTCAGACCTCTACTGAAAAAGGGACTGTCATGGTCCAGTTACACTTAGTAAACTGAATGCTAATAAGTAAATCCATCCATGCATACATATATCTTTACGATATATTTTGCCCATTGGCACCCTGATGCATATATATACACTAATTTTGAGAGCACTGTGTCACAGAATAGGGAGAATATTCCAAAATGTTGGAGTCTTGCATATATTATACATCCCTCCATTTACAGTTAAATTCTCACTGTTCTAAATGCTGTAATTACAATCAATGGATGTTTAACAGGCAGCCTATCAGTATCTGTAATGGTCTAGTTATCCTGTCTAGACATCTCAGTCTCTGTGATAGTCCTTTGCAGTTGCAAAACACTGTAAATTTGGGTGGACTGACACACTGCCCAGACACTCTGCTACCTTCACTGGCCACTGTCTCACTGGCACAGACCTCTGGATCATGTCCATATGCAGATGGGTCTGCCTGTTATTCTGGCTTCATAGCAATTCTATCATACCTCTCAACCTCTTAGTGCAAGAAATCTGGACAAAGCCTGACAAAATAGGGGGACAAAGGCCCAAAAATAGGGGCAGATTTTAAATATTGCTCTTAAAACTTAGAAGTTTGCTAGAGTAACAGGGTTTGTGTTAACATACATTTTCTGAAGGATTTGAAGTCTAAAACTCAAATATATGTCATTATTTGATGACTTCAATCCTCAGATCATCCCAGTGATTTGCCAGAGAACCAGATATGAGGCAAAAATCTGGACACACACACACACACACACACACACACACACACACACACACACACACATACACACACACACACACACACACACACACACACACACACACACACACACACACACACACACACAGTCCAAAACATTAACACAACACGTGCACACCCACACAAAAACATACACGCAGTCCAAAACATTAACACAACACACATACACATACATATAAATCAAACTCCTTTCCTAACCCTTATTTTAGCTCAAACACACTAATACTCACTTGCATGCATGTACGTACAGTTCATACACCACAGTTACAGTAGATGAGATGAGATGATGTCTGACATCTTTGGATGACAGTCAATGCAACTTTTTGATTTGAAGAGACAGCAGTATAGTCTGTTAACAAGACATGCATTCAGCAAGGTATATTGTGTGTGCATGTCTGTCTGTATGTATATGTGTGTATGTGTGTGTGAGTGTGTGTGTGTGTGTGTGTGTGTGTGTGTGTGTGTGTGTGTATATATATATATATATATATATATATATATATATATATATATATATATATATATATATATATATATATATATATATATAGGCAGATATACACATAGGTCCACTCAAATAAAATGAAATGCCAAAATGTAAATGTTGCAAATGTCTACACATAAAAATCACCACTTGCAATGTCAACAGGTTATTACACTTGTTCTGAGCATAACCTTGGAGCATGCAAGGTTGGAAACACTGTTTTTTTCTTTTTCAGGGAACAAGCAGTAATATATATAACTGCTAAAGAATGCAAAAACAAAGATGAACGGTAGAATGTGTTGGGGGAAGTTGTTTGAAAAAGATATATATGCCCAAAACCAACATATTGTTAAACAAGCATACTTATAAAACCATCAAGGAAACATTGGCACCTGTCATTCATGCTAGTAACCTTTGAAAACACCTGAAACCCCCAAATTCATGCCTGGTTTAAATAATGCACTTAAATGAATGATCCATGGACCAGATTCAAACTGATGTCCATTAATAAATGTACCAGTTTGACAAAAGTCATGACCATGAGGGTGTTCACTTCTGGTTGTTGACACCTCTATAATTGATGTTGCTGTGAAAATGCTAACATTGTGGGAGCAGGATCTTGCTTGTTCGTGACCCCTTTAGCTAAAATCTGTAGATGTAGCCAATGAACAGCCATGAAGACAGCCTTTGACCCCTGATAGATGACCATGAAGAGACACTGCATAGTCCAATGTACAAATCTGTCACACGAGCTGGTTATACAATCTGGAAGGTCAGTGTGCACAACCTGGATCACACTCTCCATTTCTGCTATGGCTGTCAAAACTAGCCTGTCCCACCACAATTGCCTTATACATACAATGGGTGAGAGTTACTGACATGCCAAACTTAGGGGTGGTTGTAACCATACTTCAGGCAAGCACCATTACCAACTCCTCAACCTCCATAATGGGGGATTTGGTTGATGGATCACAACCTGCTACCCATTGTTTCTGTGCCACGGACTCTGTTCTATGGTTTGCAGCATGGATCATATGTGTACTAGTGGTAGACCATACTGTAACTGTGATCCTTACCACCTACTGTATGAGCAGTGGTGACAGTTTTATACCAGACATGACAACAGAAGGGCTGGTCAGCAGAATGGACTGAAATGAGCTGTCTGCCATAGAGATGGGGGACAGTGCCAGCAGCACTATAGTCTCCCGAATCAACACAAACCTGACCATGTGTGACACTAGGAGGATGAAGTTAAGGCACAGGTGCTGCCTCAGTACTAAGTATAACATCTTTTAGCTAACCAAAGAGCCTGCAACTGCATGTCACCATTCAGTTATTCATTATGCCCTTTTTATATCTCTAATAATCCCTGCAGAGTTCAAAAGGAATAGACAGATGCACAGGAGCAGTTTAGAGCACCTAAGAGAACTCTGGGGTGAGAATAAATGCAGTCATAAAAATGATCTCGGTTTTCATAATAACAATTCAAGGGACAGGTTCATAGGTTCATTGCTGTTTACCAGTATAATGATGAATGGGGTCTTTTTAAGCTTACTCATACATCCCAAATCTCTGATAGGTTCTGGCAAGCAGGGGCTTGTAAGATGAAACATTTACAAGTACAGGAGTTCAATCATTTGCAGGCTGCCTGTTTCCATTAGAGACATACTTTCCAAACCAGGGTGAATTTTCTGTTCCCCATACCTGTCCAAGTCACACTTGAATTGGATTAGGGAGGATCTCTGCTTCAGATGGATGGGAAAACTGTTATAGATAAGGGGTGTTCTCTGGGATGCATACCTGCCTCTCCAAGAGGTCCTTTTTTATGTAAAAGCAAGGATTAGGTTTTTAGAATGGGCAATTCTGTTACAGTTTGTTTTGAGAATATGCCAGAAGTCAATCAGAGTGGGGTCAGAAGATGCCTTATATGTTAGATACTGTATAGATCTCCTCTTAAAAGCCTGTAGGAAACAGAATACAGGGATAGGGCTTTGAGAATGTCTGCATAGGACATCTTATTTATTCCCCATGTTTTTTTGTTTTTTTTTTACTGAGGAATTGGGTTCATACCAAAGGAGGCATTGTTCTCAATTATTGCTTTGATGAGATCTGAATACAGTGGAGCAATGACCTTCCTGGACTTCACTTCTTTGTTTATAAGTTGCTCATAATAGAATGATTTCCTTGCTACCATAAACAGATGATGGTGAAAGGCTGGATTAATTTCTGTATGAGTCAACAAGTATCTGGCTACTGGGACAACTCATAGGGTTGTGTTGTCAGTATGATAGCTTCTGGGGTGGGCAACTTCCTAAAGGATACCACTACACATTTCTTGGCATTAGTCCGTGGCTCTGACACCAGTTATTTGCCTGTGTTAGCCCTTCTTGAAGAACATTAATGTCAGTGGAGAATACAGTGGCTGTTCCTAATTTGCAATTGTCTGCAAATTTGGTCAGCCAGAGACTCTTGACATTGTCCTTGACTTCAGATAAGTGAATGCCAAAAAGGAGTAGTACCATGACTGATCTCTGAGGGACTTCATTGGTGACTGGGAAGTTTGTTGAGGTGGACTTCATAATTCTAACTTCCTGGATCTTGCCTGTAAGTCAGCTGCCTATCCACTGGGTGACATAAGGGTTTATACCTAACCTCTTTAGTTGGTCAGCAATGCCTGAGTGGGGTGATTGTGTCAAATACCTTACCCAGGACAGGGTAGGCAGTGTGAACCATTTTCCCTTCTCCATTTCTTTGGTGACCTTCTCAAAGAAGTCTACCAGGATACCTAAGCATGATCTAACCTTGACAAAACTAAAGTGGGTTGGGTCCATTGTCTGGAAGTTTCATAAATCATTATTGATTATTTTCATTCTATCATATTTCTATAATTCTATTACATCACTTTGCATATGGGACTCCTGCGACTTATTGGTCTGTGGTTTCAAGGGTTTCTAGATGGCCTGTCTCAGGGATCATGGTTGCCATTCTCCATTCACTAGGCGCAAAACCAGTTCGAAAGCTATAGTTAAATAATAATTCTAGAGGGCCTCATAGATTGTGTTTCATGCTCTTTAGAAGGAAGCATGGTATATAGCTGGGGCTAATCCATGCAATATTCTTGGTCTTAGAGAGAGCATTGAGGACCTGTTTCTTAGTGAGAACTGGTGAAGTTCTATTTGATGGTATTTCGGAAGCTGGGAGGAAGAGAGGGCTAAAGTTAGAGATGTATTTGACAGCAAGTAGATATGCTATATATTTTGGCTCATTGTAAGTGGCTCCATTTTCAGTGAGCTCTGCACACAACTGTGTGTTGAGGTTTTGGACATAGCTAAACAATGCCTTGTGTTTGACCTTGGTCTGGAAGGCCAGATTTACCCAAATTTAAAAATAATTATGTATAAGTTTTATACTGTAGTCAGGAGTGGCCTAAGGTCAACTGGTGCACTAGGAAAAAGGGCTCAATGGCACCCCCCACCACACCACCCGGTGCCACCATCCTGGTCTACCTACAACAAATAAATACTGGAAAAGCATCACTGTTAGAGTGGCACCCATGGTGACTGCCTAGTTGGCCTATACCTAAGGCTGTCTATGACTGTAGTACCACTTCTGTCTGTAGTGGCATAGCTCAAGGGTAACAGAATTATGGTGCAATGTTAGAAGTGTGCTTCGGCATGTCTTCTCCTCTATAGGGGGACAAGAAGATTATCGCATTAAGTCTATGTGCTCCAAGATTATTAGGACTGCTGTGGGCTCAATCCATATCCCTATTCTACAAAGTTCTTTTATCATGGAAAACTATATTTGTCTTCCCAGTAATGTCAGTGCCCAACAATAGGTCTATATATGCAAGATCCCTATGTAGTAGTTTGGATCCCTTGACTTTTACCAATGATGGGCATGTTTATTGTGAAATCAGCACATTTATTTTGTGACTCTCTCTCTCTCTCTCTCTGTATATATATATATATATATATATATATATATATATATATATATATATATATATATATATATATATACAGAGAGAGATTCATTTACCTGACAGAAATTTCAGGCAGCCCAATTGCCTGACAGTTCATTTGCCCAACAGTTCATTTGGCTGTCAATTAGAAAAAGGCAAGTAAAAGGTATATGTAATTTTCCCCAATGTAGTGTGATCCTGGAGTTAGAATAAATAGTTAGGGGGGGTGTGGGCGGCACAGCCCCCCCACCTCATTTTGTCTTATATTGTCCAGTTTGTTTTATTATTGTTCACTAAAACCAAAGTAGGTGGGGGACTTCACCCCCCACACCCCCCAACTACATATCCTAACTCCAGGATCGCACCACAGTGGGGAAAAGGACATATACATTTTACATGCCTTTTTGTCAGGCAAATGAACTGTCAGGCAATTGGGCTGCCTGAAATTTCTGTCGGGCAAATGAACTTTAGGTGAAATGAAGGTAACCCATATATATATATATATATATATATATATATATATATATATATAAATATGTGTGTGTGTGTGTGTGTGTGTGTGTGTGTGTGTGTGTGTGTGTGTGTGTGTGCTTGTATATATTTTATATATGTGTATATATATATATATATATATATATATATATATATATATATATATATATATATATATATATATATATATATATATATATAGATATGGGTCTACTTCACTTCGCTGAAAGCTCATTTCATTGAAACTCACTTGACTGAGCATACAACTGAAAGCTCACTTCACTGAAAACTCATTTTGCTGAACGGTATATGCCCGTTTCCACACTGTAGTGTGATCCTGGAGTTAGTATAAAAAAGTTGCTGTAGAAATGGCAAGTAGTGATAAATATCACATGCTTTGCTCTGTAGTCAGCATATATATGCAAATTATATTTCTTGCCTGAAACAGGATGTAAAAATTAATTATTGGATAAAATATATTTACATGAACTGCATGATCTACATGAGGATGTTTCTTTTCCTGATGCCACAATATTGCTGGTAACAAAACTTGAGGTGTAACACAAATGTTGTTTAAGGTTCTTATTTCTCTTAAAGCTGACTTGAGGTTCTTGCTTTAGTACTTCTCTCAACCTCAAGTCAGCCATCAAGATTTTCCATTTGTGTTTTATGACACCACATATATGTTTGATATAATTTGCATATGTTAACATAACTCTGGTTGTCCTAGATGTAGACCTGTCTTTTTCATTCACAGAGGCTCGATAAGGCTATTGCATTCCAAAGAATGGTTGCACTTCCTGTGTCTTAACTTGTTGATGTCAGTGCTTTACTTATCAACCTTTTTCTGTTTATAGCCTCTGTCATTCAGATTACTGGCTAATCTTTCTAAGGCTTGCAAGGATTTGTCATTTCTGATACGTAACCTGGAAATTGTTAGTGCTTGATTTCTCACGATGATTCAAAATATATGAGGCAGATGCATACTATTTCTGGACGGTATTTTATTTTTCAGCATTCTTTCTTATGTACAGTTGTGTTGATATCTCCACGGTTGTCCTTTGAAATTTTCACATCCAAAAAATCAATTGTATCATTGGACACATGCATTGCAAAACGTAAGTTTTCTGTGGTTGATTCCAAAATAATGGACAAACTCTGTAAATTGCTGAGATGTACCACTCCAAGGTAAATAAATGTCATCTACGAAATGCTTATAAAATATTAAAGAAGATGAAAGAAAGTTATATACATTAAACGTATAATTAGCCTCCCATTCTGCTAACATTAAATTAGCATAACTGTTGGCACATTGGATGGTGCAGTGGCGCAGCGGTAGCATTGTTGCTTCACAGCAAGAGCTTCTCTGGTTCTATTCTTGGCTAGACTGCCTTCTGTGTGGAGTCTGTGTGTCCTCCCTGCATTCATGCGTGTTTCCTCTGGGTGGTCTGGTTTCTTCCCATGCTTTCAAATACATGCATCTGTAGAGTTTCTCCTGTAGCCTCTGCTGATAATTTGGTTTGTTCCAAGTTGGACTTTACTGGTAAACAATTGTTAAATAAAAATAAATAACATGGGGTGCCCATTGCTACTCCCCATCTTTGCCAAAAGAATTTTTTCTCAAATTAGAAAATATTATTCTCCAATATTAAATTAAAAAAATACAAATAAGTTAAATTTTGCTGCTATCAAAATCACTGCTCTTTGTTAAAAAAATCTTAACTGTGGATATCCCAGATGAATTAGGGATAACAGTAAAAAGACTTTGAGCATCTAAAGTGACAATTAAATAAGATGTATCATTCTCCTACATGTTTCTAAATTCAAATAAAGATTCCGAAAAATGCTGTGTATCTTTTATAACTGCCTTATTTAATATTCATTTCAGTTGTTGTTCAACATATATAGACATTGGTTCTGTTAGCCAGTAGAAGAGAAGCAAGCTTTACAGCAACTGAAATTAAACAAGGAAGCCCCCATTAGACAGGCAGATAAAGGAGGTGGAGTAGCTTTAATGGATGCCTCACAGTATTCAGCCAAAATGATACAAATGCTTCATGATGAGACCACTTATGTCAAAATTACCAAATCGTGGGTAAATACTATGATTATGAATGTTAAAACTAAGATGCAATCATTGTTTCAAGAAAAAAAATGATCACACAGGATTTAGACAATTATTTTCTTGTACAAAATCCAGTTGTTCTTTCTATTAGCGGCCTTCCTATGATTCAGTCGTCTTCTATGAAGACAGTCCATTAAGACTGATAGTATCTGGTAATGGCTGGCTAACAGAACCAATCTCTATATATGTTGAACAACAGCTGAAACAAATATTAAATAAGGCACATGCAGTTATGAAAGATACAGAGCATTTTTGGAATCTTTATTTGAATTTAGAAACAAGTTGAGAATGATACATGTTATTTAATGCTCAATTTAGATGTTCAAAGTCTTTTTACTGTTATCCCTAATTCATCTGGGATATCCACAGTTAAGAATTTTTTACCAAAAAACAGTGATTTTGATGGCAACAAAATTGAACTTATTCATATTTTTTTAATTTAATCTTGGAGAATAAAATTTTCTTATTTGAGAAAGATTTCCTTTGGCAAAGATGGGGAATAACAATAGGGACCCAATGTGCCAACAGTTCCTCTAATTTAGTGTTAGCAGACTGGGAGGCCAATTATGTGTTTAATGATTATAACCTTTTTTCATCTTCATTAATATTTTATAAGCATTTCATAGATTATATTAATTTTGTTTGGAGTGGTACATCTCAGCAACTTACAGAGTTTGTCTGATATTTGGAATCAACCACAGATTACTTAACATTTTACAATGCATGTGTCCAATGATACGCTTCAGGTTTTTGGATGTGAAAATTTCAAAGGATAACAGGAGTGATATCAACCCAGCTGTACATAAGAAAAATTGCTGGAAAATAATATGTTGGCCAGAAATAGTATGCATCCATCTTATATATTTCCAAACATCGTGAGAAATCAAGTACTAAGTATATTAAGTCACATATGAGAAATAATGAACCCTTGCAAGCCTTAGAAAGATTAGCCAGTAATCTGAATGTTAGAGGCTATAAACAGAAAGAGGTTGATAAGGAAATTGCCGAAATCAACAAGTTAAGTCACCTGGAAGTCGAACCTTTCTTTGGAGTGCAACAGTCTTATCAAGCCTCTATTAATGAAAAAGACAAGTCTACATCTCGGACAACCAGACTTATGTTAAGATATGCAAATGATATTAAACATATCTGTGGTGTCATAAAACACAACTGGAAAATCTTGATGGTTGACTTGAAGCTGAGAGAAGTACTAGGGCAAGAACCTCAATTCAGCGTCAAGAAAAATAAGAACCTTAAACATTTTTGTTACACATCGAGTTTTCTTACCAGCAATATTGTGACATCAAGAAAAGGAACATTCCCATGTAGATCATGTAGTTCATGTAAATATATTTCATCCAATAATGAATTTTTACATCCTGTTTCAGGCAAGAAATATAGTTTGCATACATATGCTGATTGCAGAACAAAGCATGTGAACTATATCACTACTTGCCATTCCTGCAGCAGCTTTTATATTGGTAAAACAGACAGGCAACCTAAGCAGCATATCTCTTACCATATCAGTGATACTAGATTGAGAGATAATGAGTCCATTGGCTAAACATACTATGTTAAATACAGGGCATTATTTTTTATTTATGGTCCTACAAGCGGTATGAGAGAATCTCCGTGAAGCCAATGTAATTGATAGAACTGAAGTCTTTGATATGCGAAGGATAACTGAACTTTGAGATGATAAATTACCAGGCTTGAACGATAATTTATCTCTTAAACCTGCCCTTAAAGGGCAGAGACTTCTTAAAAGATAGTGATCATTGCCAGCTTCTGAATAAAGCGATGATGAATCAAGGAGGATGGACTTTGCACCAGTAGGTGTGTCAGTGGTGGTGACCAGTGATTGGCTGTTTAATAAAGCCATGCATTCAGCATTTGTAGTATTCTTGGGAATGAAATGATGAACTGAGGACATTGGACTGTGCATCAGTAGGTGTGTTCATGGAGGTCGATATTGATTGGTTGATTTAGTTGTCCATCAGTCTGATTCATGTTCTTAAATGCTGAGTTAATGACTGTCCAATTAGATCTGAAGAAGGGTTATTTACTACCCAAAAGCACTCGTCATTTTTCACTGTTACTAGTGATTTTATTCTATCAGTTTTTACTTTCGTTAAAGTGCATGTTATTCTTCAGCTTGGTGACCACATCAGTTTTTTGTTTTGTGTGTATATATATATATATATATATATATATATATATATATATATATATATATATATATATATATATATATATATATATATATGTGTGTGTGTGTGTGTCTGTGTGTGTCTGTGTAGAGACATATCTATCAATATAGATATAGATATAGATATAGATATAGATATAGATATAGATATAGATATATGCATTTTTATTGTAGTCAAAACTCAAATGACATCACTGGCCACAAGCATAAATACAGTGTCTTGATAAATAACCCCTGCTGTTAATATTCTCTTGCATCAGACTGCATATGAAGATGCCTTTTGGCTTAACCCCATCATATGTTATATTCATGCTAACAGATGAATGACATTCCTTTTTAAGTACTACTATTAAAAGTACATTGTGCTTAACAGTATCAGTGTCAACATGGTTAAGAATGCAGTTTTCATTGTGCTCGTATTTCTCTTCTCCTACCCTCTTTATCACTATCATTTATTTTCCAGATATTTATTTCTACTTCTATTGTCTCCATTTCTTTCACTGTTAAATGCAGCAGTACAGCAACCTGCACCTATGCCACAGGGAGGACCTGTTGTCTCCCCACAGGTTGCAGCAATAGTGCTGCCACCATCACAGGCATCCAACCTGCCACAATTGCCTCCACACTTTCTGCCCTACCTGAACTTCCTGCATCAGGTAGCCCTGCACTGGAGGGTGATGCAGTGGTATCCACTGGCAACAGTGCAGGAGGAGGTGACACTTTTGTCACTCATCAGAAGCTGGAAGAGTTTTTGAGGGAGATAATGAAAAGTAAGTTGGGCACCCACATAAGCCACATGGAAGCCATGTTCCAGTGACTCATTGACTCGTGTCACTGCCCACTACTAATGCCACATTCTAAGGCAGGATGAGTAATATCCCACTAGGTCTAAGCTGGCAGAGACTGCATTTGCAAATGCCCAGTCCTATCCCCATCCTACTGTTCCTCCCAGTTTTACATCTATGTCTACCTCTGTATGTGTACAGTCTTCCCATCACCACTGTCTTACTTCTGCCTTCCTGTTGCCTCCATCACCATTGTTTTCCCCCTCCCTCATATGTTTCCTCACAACCTGTCAGTCATGTTTGTCTATCCTTGCTCCCTATCCTCTGCCTCTTACTTCCCCTCCCCAAATTTCCTTTCTCAAAAAAGGCACCTATCAATACCTCTCTGCTTTTCAGATATTTGAATAATGTATACTTGACTGACTCCAATTGTTTGATGCGTTCATCATAAAATGTATATGTTTCTGTGAAATAATTGTGGATTGAAGTCATTAAATAATTGCAACTATTTTTCATTTGTCCAGTATTATTGACCTAAAACATTAAGAAGTATGCTCCTATCCCACCTTTATTCTGCTCATTCCTTATTTGCTCACCTTGGGTATGACCCTCTTCTTGCTTCCCCTTTTTCATTTCTGTCCTTTACACCCATTTCCAACCTTTATTCTAGTCACAAAATAGATGGGCACACCAAACACTTGCCCAAAAAGAGCTTATAAAGCAAAATAATTTTTCTGTGTTCGTAAGTTGGATGACGGTTTGCAGTATGCAACAATGATGCCCATATATATAACCAAAGACAAATATTAATTTTCATTAAATGGCAAAAGTGAAGTCCATGTCATGTGTTACAGATGTTGCCATTGGTTACTCCAATGAGCTGTCCATTTTTGGTCTCTATCATTCACCTCTGGAATACAGTAAAGCTAATGCCTTTAGCATTACTCCTTCCTTCGCTCAATGTCCTCATGAAGTGATTTGTACAGTGTCAATGCAGTTGGTGGAGGTTCTAATCCCATGACAGTTATACGTTGCTTTGCAGTGTTTGGCCTGTTGTCTGTAAATTGGTCTATATCACTTCATCAAACAGCTTATTTATCAAATCTCTATTAATCAAACTCACTTTAGAGAAAGCTCAATTTAGCGAATTATCATTTCAGTGAATTTTCTCACAGAGAAAGAAACTAGTAGGCCATCATTGGGAATTTGCCCTTTTCCTCACTATAATGCAATCTCAAAATTAGTATATTTAGTCAGTGGGAGGGGCTGCACTTTGCTGACTTCTAAATTGTGCAGTGTTTGGTATGGTTGCTAGTTGGCCCACTAGTTTCTTTCCTTGTGAGAAAATACTCTGAAACGATCATTCTCTAAAGTGAGATTTTGCTAAAGTGAGTTTGATTAACAGAGATTCAATAAATAAACGGTTCAATGAAGTGCTATAGACCCATCTGTAAAGTGTTACATTCCCCTGAAATGTGTGTTTTATAAGAGCTTCTGTGGCTCTTCTTACTAATACAATGGGAGAGAGAATATTACTAAGAAAGGTATTGGCACACATTCACTTGAGGCCTTTTGATCTTTCTTTTTGTTTTTGCTATCAGTCTCAAAATGTGTCACATTCACCCAAAATATGTGTTCTATGAAACTATCAATCTGAGTGCTTCTGTACATAACCTTCCTAATGCACTGATAGAGAGAGTTTCACTAAGAAAGGCATGATTTCAAACCCCTTGAGGTTTATCCTTCTATTTTTGTGATCAGTCAGCATATGGGTAACAGTCCACAGCCTTCCAGGGACATCAAGAGGGAACACCCACATAACCACCTCTCATCCCACCCCACCTCTTAGTCAAATGCCCAAGCTGCTAACTGAACCTTGGTGAACTGGACAGTGGTCAGGGCTTTATCCCTCTGTGCCACTGGAGCAGCATTCATGGCTCACATTTTTAATGCCTCCCCAACCTAGTAGGGATGCCATTAAACAGTTTCTAGTACTGTGAATTCAAACTGACAGATTACATAAAATGGGTAGTTTCACACTGCAGTTCCTTCTTTATATAAATGTAAGAAAGACTGTGAGATGAACTATTGACTCTGTTATAGTTGTGTATGATTTATGCAGAATCAGTGTGTTACATTCAAAAATAGTAAATCTTGTCTTTCTACTCTCTAATATGTATTTCTTGACATATTTTTACGTATTGTGTCTTTGCACTGGTTATATGACTGTAACATTGTTGATAATCATATTATACAGAACATCTCTTTCCATGAGTCATTGCTGAAAAGAGTTTTCTCAGACTATCACTGCTAATAAAGGCAAATAAATAAAATAATTTAATTTGCATGGGTACCCCAGTTTCCACTTTGGGGATGTATTTTTCTAAGACATTTGTAGAACTTTGTTTAATAAAAGGGGAATACTTTATCATATTACATTAGGAATAAAAGGAGATACTCTATCACACTACGTTATGGATAAAACTAAAAGTGACAGCTTCAGTTCAGCTGAAGACATGTTTTCTTTCTTACTTTTTTCTTTTGTTTTGTGGGGTGGGGGCACTGAATACAGTGCTGTCATAAATGTAAGATCCAAGCAATTACTGCAGAAGAACAGTAATGCTGCCTGGAAGGATTCAGGTCTGTGACCCTGATTCTGATTCTTCAAGTTCCTTTGAGGTAGTTACTTTCTCTGCCTGAAGTTAGCTTCAGGTACAAAAACAGCTCCAGTATTCCCTCTTCCAGGAAGTTGACCCACGATATTTTAATTCCATTGGGTCAGAGAGCAGCATACCCTGAAGGAGCAACAGAAATGTCATTCCTCTGTCAGAAATCCCTATTTGTGCAATATTGTATCAATAATTAGCTTATGAAATAGTAGTTCCTATTGGTTGTCTAAAACAAGCTAATTGCTTGCAGGAGATAGTAAAAATAGCTACAAAATTTACTGAAAGCCTTCAAATGACACCTTATTTAGGACATGTACCAATTAACTGATTTTTCTTGTGTGATGCAAACAGCAGCTTCCCTGCTGCATTGTGAGTCACTGTCAACACTGAAAGCAGGCAGACCATTAGGTGTCCAGTTTAAAAAAAAAATAATTGCTTTGCCAATTACATTTTCTTTTTTGAACAAAGTGCACACTGCCTTGCTTACATCCTGGAGGATAAGTCTTTTATTCAATGGTCATTCAGGTTTATAATCATGTATATTTGACAGATGTGTTTTTAAACCTGCATCATTGCTGGCATTTAAACACAGTTATTCAAAAAACAATTGTTTTCATTAACAGGTTTTACCAGAAGAGGAACAAAATGTACACATCCTGTTTTCCATAATGTTTTACTGTTTTCACTTTTCATTCTTTCTATCCTGCTATCTGATTATCTGTAGACAGATTTTTTTTAAACTTTGGTATAAGCATTAGTTAACCCAACCTGTGACTTTTGTATACCCATCAAAAATTTCTGTTGACCCATCAAAAAATAACTAAAGAACATGTTTAATTTATTTTTTTCTGTCATGATGTTTATTTATCAATGTCCTACCTATCATGCATTCACATATTTATTTATATAGGTATGTATGTAATTATGTATGTATGTATGTATGTATGCGTATATGTGTGCATGTGCGTGTCTGTGTGTGTGTGTGTGTGTGTGTGTGTGTGTGTGTGTGTGTGTGTGTGTGTGTGTGTGTGTGTGTGTGTGTGTGTGTGCATTCATTCATTCATTCATGTACTTATTTATTTTGACCACGTTTACCCTTTCTTTCACAACTAATTGTCGTTTTTTTTCTGATGTACAAAAACTCAACATTTTGATTAGAAAGCATAATGCAATGACTCATTTTGAATGTCGTCTTCAGCACACCTGTTGCTTTTCATTAAGAGTACTTGTCTACTGTGTAAGCTGATAGTCCTTGCATCCCATATTGCAAGCAATACCTGCAGTACTGTACCTTTTATAGATGAAACAGTTGCTGAGAGACTCTACCAACAACAGCTCTTTGCATGGGTAAGCTGGCATCAACAGAAGTTCCCATCCCTTCTTGTCAGATATCTGCACAGCCTCCTGATATAAGCTGAATGTGGGTTGTCAGTGGTCATTATCAGGGTATGAACTGTATGGCAAAGGGCCATAATTTCGTTTTTTTCCCACTTGAAATGTTGAAAATGTTGACTATACAGTTTGTATTATGAGTGGATAGAGCAGTTGTGATCTATTAGGTAACAAAAGCATTAAACCTTCCTTGATCTGATTTATTGTATTACTTTTCTGCGTAAGTACATGACATTAGAAATAGCAGGCAATGAATTGACAGAAGACATAATTGAATTAATCCAAAGAATAACCTAAAAGTATTGATGCAGCAGGTAAAGCAGATTCAATGCACTGTCTTCATAATTGTCAGTACATGACTGACACTTTTTATTTGGCACACTGATTTTCTAATTTTCTGTTCATTGGTACCTGTCAGCTTTATGTGCTACAAATCTTAGAATAAATGTATTCCTTTCATAGCAGACATGCAACATAAATCTTTCATTATTATCAAATTCATAATGTTTTCTGTAGAAATATATACTGAAAGTAAAACAATTTGTTTCAAGATGTCTCCTATTTCCTTAGTCTCAAGGGAAAATATAAGATCTAGTACTTTTCAGGACAACACATTAAAATGGCAATTCACTGAAGGATTTTATAAACTGTATGCTGACAAAAAGTACCTGAGTGGGTAGAGGATTATGTCTTAGGCAAATGTGGGTGAGACTCTGACTACTTGTGGGAAGAACAGAGATACTGCCAGCACAGCTATCTGGAATTTTCTAAATAATTATGTGTCATTTGCGAATATCAACATGATTCATGTAGGATGCTTGTGTTGCAACTGTATTAGAACTGCATGTTATGTGTATATCAAACTTGTTTGTACAAACATGTGTTGAAAAAGGTTTTTGCAAAGCCCTTGAAATGTATCCACAGTGTGCCCTACTGGAATAGAAGAGAAATGTACATGCAATATTGTAGCTGTTGAAATGTATATATTTTAACAGTGAAAACTGGAACATAGGACGTTAACTTCAGTCCAGCAAAACTTCAGCAAAACAGCTGAAATTAAGTTACTTTATGGCAGCAAGAGAGATGATGTCTATACTAGGGAGCTCTCTGTGTTGTGTTTAAGGAGAAATAATTACTAGGCTTCAGATGTGGTGGGATGTAATTGTTTTATGACTTACAGCATCTGCCAGAGATTTGAGATCTATATATTTTCACAAGTAGATGTTAAATACTACTAACTTCCAGCAGTGGGGGTTTATCTGGGAAAGAGTCAGATGACAAGAAATGATATCATTCTGTAAGCTATCCCAGCAGTAATATCTGAGATAATAATTTGAGGAGTCTCATAGAGAGACACAGCATTCTGTATTCTGTCTTTGACCTAACAACAACAACTAGAAGATGCATTCACCACATCTGCCTTGCTTTTAAGTAAGTTAACTAGGGTATAGTAATTCTCTTAGATATAGTGAGAAATATAGCAAAGCTTAGTTTAGATATTTTTTATTTATTTGAGACTGTGCTGTGATGTTGTTTTAAATATTTCCTGTGGTTTTGAACTCTGATGTCACTGGGAATGTATACTGAGTATTTTCTGTTTTTTTATTATTTAATATTAAACATATTTAAACCTTTGTGGCTGAACTTTGTGAGACATTTAAGTTTTAAGAGTACTTGCATACTTATTTGGTGACACTGTGGGCCACTCCTAATAGCCTTGCTCCTGGTCAAACTACTATTTATATTATAGGTTCATAGGTTCATAGGTAGGTACTAGGCTATCAGTCCAAGGGCCTACATAAGCCTAGCCAGCAAGTTTCCATAGCTTACGCCACCCAAGAAAGTTATTTTCCTGTGCAATTGTCCAGCAGAGACACAGAAGTGATCCCCGTGGTGTATTTCCTATTTTTCATCCAATCATCAAGATTTTTCTTGAAGAGTGCTAATGAAGAACTTTGCTTGACATAGATGGGTAGCTTGTTCCAGAGTATAGGAAGTCTCTTGGACATAAATCTATTCCTCCAGCGTGTCCTGTTTATTGTGGTGACAAGGTTTATATCCGTAGAGCATGTAGCTCAGAGGGATTGGGATTTCTTTAGGTGTAGCATGTCCAACAGCTCTGGGTTTGACATAGCTTTGTATGTTAGGCAGAGATCACCTCGGAGTAGGCGATATGCTATGGAGTAAAGCTGGAGTTTTTTGAGGCGGTCAGTGTAGGGCATTTGTTTGAGGCCAGTAATCCTCTTTGTGAGGTACTTCTGTGGCCTTTCCAGCTGCTGCAGATGTCTTGTGAGGTACATTCCAAAAATTAATAATACACATTAAGATTGGTCACCCTTTGTTAAGGGCCTTAAAGTAGCTGATAAGGAGTTGGCTGGTGGCAGTGATAACTTGCTTATAGTCTGGGCAAAAGGGGCATAGCTAGTAAACCTGTGCCAGCCTTTCCCAGGTGTGTGTGTTTGTGTGTGTGTGTGTGTGTGTGTGTGTGTGTGTGTGTGTGTGTGTGTGTGTGTGTGTGTGTGTGTGTGTGTGTGTGTGTGTGTGTAAATCAAATTTCAAAGAGTGTGTGTGTCAGCTACTTGGGCAGGGACATGAAGCACTGGTTGGACAGAGAGGGTGCTGGATGTCTTGGCTTGGCCACTCAGCTGAGATCTCTACTCTATAGCTTTCCAAGTGGGGATTCTTATTGGGGATCTGAAGAAAGAGGTAGAAACCAGCCCCTTGCTGATTGTGGTTTCTGTGTGCTCTTATGTGAAATTGCACTTGATGCAGAAAGTTGCATCTGAAAATACTGTGTGTGTACATGTCATCCTTCCTATGTACATCCCCCACTGTTGCCAGTACCGAGGATTGAGTATCCTTGATTACTGGCCCAATGGTAGGTCATCACATTATTGGTTGGCAGTGGTGGGATCACTACATCACATATTGAGATTCAGTTGGGTGGATATTGAACTCCTGTAGCCTGTAAACAGTGGTCACTAAAGATGGTGTTTGTACTCTCAAGCAGCCACACAGTAGACATTCCGAGTTTCATTTCACAATAGTTTTATTTATTTTGTGTTAGCTTAGTTAGTCAGGGAGACCAGGCAAGGATGTCAGCAGAGGAGTATGGCAAGCTGACAAGAAGTCTGCTGGCTGAGGTGTGCCAAGACAAAGGACTGGTGCATGACAACCCGACTAAAGCAGAAATGACTTTGGCTTTAGTCACAGCTGCATCACAGACCAACAACCAGGAGGACAGCCAGTCTGGCCTTGGGGATGTACAACTTTCAGAAAATGAATCTTGGAGCATCGCATACAAGCTCACCAAAAGGCAATAATTTCTACCCATCTTAAACACAAATTGGGGGCTTTCACTTAAAGCTACTATTAATTCTGGCTTTGTTCTAAAACTAACCCAGTTTTTGTTATAATCTCTTTGATTTTTTTTAAAGCCAACTCCAAATTGAACTAACATATTATTTGCATAAACTTCATCCTTAGTCTTGCCACAGGTAGACTGAACCTTATTCACCTCGTTCCCTAACAATGGTTTAAATTTTCTTCCCTATACATTGAAATCTTCCTCACTTATCCTGAAAATTAAATCATTCAGATACCCTCTTTCTGAAAACATCTGGACTATTTTACCTATTTTAACCTTGAAATTAGAAAAATTTGAACACTTTTTAGCCACCCGCACCATCTGCCCTTTTAAAATATTCTTTATAGTATGAGATTAATTAATTGTTGGTTCACAAATCTTGCTTGTTGTCCACATATTCAAGCTCTTTTTGTGGAGTTAACTCTCAGAAAATGGACAGTTCAACTTTGCCTCAGAGGACTTAAAAATCTATCTGGAGTTAAAGAGACTTGAACTGGAGGCCAAACAGTTGGAACTAGAATCAGCAGAGAGACTGTGGCATTTGAAGGGAAGCAGATGGCATTAGAATCTGCAAAGAGACTGAGATATCTGGAAGCCAAAGAAAATGAGAGGCAAAGGCAACATGAAAAGGAGATGCTGACTCTTCACCAGGGTCATGGAGGTAATAAGGAAGGGAATAATAGAACCCCGAAGCAATAAAGGTAGGTAAATATATTCCACAATTTACAGAGGGTGATAATTTTGATAGTTCTATGCATATATTTGAAAGGGTTTGTAAACAGTATAGTGTTGACCAATGGCTCTGGGTATAGCTCCTGACCTCCTTACTCCATGATAAAGCTGATGATGAAGCTCCATGATAAAGCTGTAACTGTTTCTAAATTGTCTGATACTGATTGCTTAAATTATAATACTGTTAAAATTATTTATTAGAATATTTTAGTATAACACCTGAAGCTTATAGAAAACAGTTTTGTGAGTATAGATGCAAGGCAGATGAAAGTGTGTATGAATCTATTGCTGAATTAAGCACTTATTTTCATAGATGGGTGAGTGGGTGTCAGATCACCATGTTTGAAGGGCTAGCAGACCTTTTGGTGAGGGAACAAGCCCTTAGCAATTTGCCTGAGGACAAGAGGATCTGGGTAGCAGATAGAAAATGTAATACTGCAGATGAGTTGGTGAAAAAGGGACACCTATACCTAGCAAGCATGGCATCACTGCACAGGAAAGAGATATCTAGAGCTGCACATGGTTCTATTAGAACCCATGGTGGGCAGCCTGAACCACCCCAACTGAGTCTGCCAGTAACAGGTGAAGCCACTCATTCAGGTACACAGCCAGGATCAAGGATTAAATGTTTTAAATGTAACCAGTGGGGCCATGTAACATATAAATATCCACAGAGGCAAGGTGTAGAACAAAATGTGGGAAAGTCAGTAAGTTATCCTAAACCTCAGGACATGGCTCAGGGATCTCATGAGGTTGGCCCAGGAGAATCTGGCAGAATCCCAACAGCAGAAAAAGGTTTGATAGGACAGGAATGCCCAAGACAGAGAATATACTGTGGGGCAGCAGGTTATGGTTCTCATTCATATCTGACATAACAAGCTGCAGGCAGCTTGGGAAGGACCCTTCAAAGTGGTAAGGAAGGTCAGTGATGTTTACTACATGGTAGAACTGGTAGGCAGGAGGCAGGGGCACAAAGTGTACCATGTTAACACCATGAAACCTTACCATGATAAGGAGTTCCTGGTGCTAAGTATTTGCTGTAGCAGTCAGGAGGAGTCTGAGGGGGATCTATGGCTACAGGGAGCAGGCCAGAAAAATCCCAAATTACTATGGTGGAGCCTAGAGTTGCAGGCATGTGATATGACATTGCAACACAGTAATGGGGTCAGCAATGCAAAGGCAGCTGGGATCCCAAGACAGGGAATAGGGCAATGTATTCACAGACTTTCTCATCTCTCTCAAGCAATGTTTCTCAAGGGTCAGTGGAAAAACTAGCTTGGGGCTATGAAGGGGGAAGAAGTGTGACAAAGGGAGATACTGCCAGCACAGCTCTCTGGAATTTTGTAAATAATTGTGTCATCTGTGAGTATCAACATGATTCAAGTAGGATGCTTGTGTTGCAACTGCATTAGAGCTATATGTTATGTGTATATCAAACTTGTTTGTACAGTCATGCGTGTTGAAAAAGTTTTTGCAAACTGCCTGAAATGTTTCCACAGTGTGCCCTACCAGAATAGAACAGAAATGTACATGCAATATTGTAGCTGTTGAAATGTATATATTTTAACAGTGGAAACTGGGACACAGGAGGTTAACTTTAGTCCAGCAAAACTTCAGCAAAATAGCTGAAATGAAATTACTTTATGGCAGCAAGATAGAGGATGTCTATACTAGGGAGATATCTGTGTTGTGGTTAAGGAGAAATAATTACTAGGCTTGAGATGTAGAGGGATGTAATTGTTTTATGACTTCCAGCATCTGCCAGAGATTTGAGGTCTATGTATTTTCACAGGTAGATGCTAAATACTTTTCATAGGGTCATAGGTGTATACTAGGCTAATGGCCCTGGAGCCTCTACAAGCCTAGCGCATAGGATTACCCTGGCATCGTGCCACCCAACCTTAATTCCCAATGCCTCTGTCAAGTAGAACCACTGGAGTAATCCCCGGGGTGAATTTTCTATTTACCATTCACTCATCAAGATTTCTTTTAAAGAGGACCAGTGAGGTGCTCCGCTTGACATGTATGGGAAGTCTATTCCATAGCATGGGCAGTCTCTGGATTATGAACCTGTCCCTCCTGCTTGTTCTGTTGATTGTGGTAATAAGGTTGAGGTGTCTGGAGCATGTAGTGTGGCTGGATTGGAATTTCTTTAGATGTAACACTTCTAACAGAGCTGTGTCAGACATGGCTTTGTAAGTCAAGCAGCGATTGCCTCTAAGTAGGCGATATTAGACAGAGAATAGTTGGAGTTTTTTGAGTCTGTCTATATAGGACAAATGTTTAAGGCCTAAGATCCTCTTTGTGAGGTATTTTTGCAGCCTCTACAGTTGTTGTAGGTGTCTAGTGAGGTACATGCCAAATGGGGCATTGTACTCAATGATTGGCCTAATGAGGGAAGAGTAGATGGAAACAATGACCTCTTTCTTCCTGGATGCAAAACCCTTGGTAATGAGATGTGCCACATAGAGGGACTTTCTGACCACAATGGCAATGTGGTGGTCAAAAGAGAGGTTGATGTCAACCTGTGTTCCCAGATCTCTTATGACACCTATTGTGTTCAGTGGACTACCATTGATGTGGTAATTTATGGGAACTGGGTTTTTCCCAAAGGGGATGCCGACACATGTTTTGGCATTGAGCTTAAGACCATGGTTCTGACACCAGTCATTAATCTCAGTGAGGCCTTTCTGTAGGATGTCAACATCACTTGGGGAGTTAATTATGACTCCCAACTTGCAATCGTCTGTGAACTTTGTCAGCCACAGTCCCTTCATGTTGGCCTGAACTTTAGAGAACTAGATACCAAACAGGAAAGGACCCAGGACCGAACCCTGTGGAATTCCACTCATGACTGGTCAATAGTCTGACTTGGATTCAGCTACTTTCACACTGTGTGTTCTATTTGTGAGCCAGTTTGCAACCCACCTAGTGATATAGAGGTTGATGCCTAGCTTAGTGAGTTTTTATATGATTCCTGAATGAGGAATGCTATCAAAGGCCTTGGCCAGATCAAGATAGGCTGTATGCACCACCCTGACTTCATCTATAATTCTGGTGACTGACTCAAAGAAGTCGACCAGGTTGAACAGACATGATCTATCCTTCACAAAACCAAACTGTGTGGGATCCAGGGTTTTTAGTTTCTCTATATCTTTGTTTATTAGGTTCATAATGATGCATTCCATAGCTTTGCATATCAGACTTGTCAGGCTAATGGGGCGATAGTTCCCAGGGTCTGTAGTCACTCCTCCTTTGTGGAGAGGGATGACTGTAGCAGTGCACCATTCGGTAGGGACAAAGCCTGAGGTGAGGCTGTGATTGAACAGGGTACACAGGTGAGATGCCAGTTCACTCTGTAATTCATGTAGAACACAGCCAGGGACATTGTCAGGTCCCATAGAAGCTGTATTCTTGGCCTTGGACAGTGCTGTTTTAACCTGTGCAGCAGTAATACTGGATGCATGGCAATCTACTGGTATTGTGATTGGTCCTTTGGTGGGGGAGAGAGGAGTAAAGTTGGCACTGAATCTGTCAGCCAGTATATTGGCAATATCTCTTGGCTCGGTATAGGAGGTACCATTGTGCAGCAGCTCTGAGCAAATCTCGGTATTGCTGTGGAGAATCTTTACATAACTATAGAAGGCCTTGTGGTTGTCTTTACTATCTGCTGCAATTCTGCTTTCATAGCTAGCTTTAGAGGATTTGATGAGGGATCTCAACTTTTTGTTGAGGCTGATATGGGAGTTTTTCCAGTCTTGGAACTTCAACTTATTTCTCATCAGTTTCCTCCTTCTGTTGCAGAGTTTGTTTATGGCAGGGTCCGCCAGATTGGCTTTCTTTTTTGGAGGAGAGCGTCTTGGTTCTATTGGGTATGGCAAGATCCATGCATTTGTGTATGTGCTCATACAGGGCATTAGTGTATGTTTCTGAGGTCATGCAGCTGTTCCCAATTGCATGGGTGCCGAGAAGTTAGATATCTCTGTTTTTAGGAGCCCAAAGTTAGCTTTGGAGAAGTTTTTCATGGTGGTTACCTTTGTGGGGGAGGGTGGGAGGGATGTGGATTTCAAAGGTGATTAGTTTGTGGTTGGATCTAACCAGGGAGGAGTTGACTATTGATACAGAGCAACGGTCACCCATGTTAATAATGACTAGGTCAAGGATGTTGCTACCTCTAGTGGAGGTAAGAATGAGCTAGTCCAGGACATTGGAATTAATGAATTCCAGGAAACGTTGGGCAAGTGCATTGATACATGAGTAGTTTTCCCAGTTAACGGAGGGGTAGTTGAAGTCACCCAGTATAAGAGTGTTAGGTTGGAACCTAGTATTCTCCAGGGTGCTTAGGAACATTTAGTGTTAGTCTTGGGTCATGGCTGGGGACCTATAGCTGGCTACAACCTGAATCGCTGTCTTAAACAATGCTAGCTACACCTAAAGTATCTCTGATGCATCATGTTGAGCTACCAGTCTGGAGGTGTGCACATCCTTCATGAATATGGAAAGACCACTGTCTTTGGAGCTTTGGACCAAGTTCTGGGGCCAGAAGGTATGGAATGAGTTATAGCCTGGTAGTGCAGGAGAGCTACCTGCTGCCTTGAACCAGGTCTCTGTTACAGCACAAATGTCGATGTTCTCTATTTTAAGGAGTGCTTCGAGTGAGTGCATTTTGAGATTTAGACTTCTAGCATTGAGCAGCATGACCCTTAGGTTGCATTTGTGTGTAGCTGTTAGGGTGGTAATTTGGTTTTTGGAACACTACCTAAAAAAGGCACTATAGGGGTGGCAAGAGTTTTGGCCAGTATCCGGAAGTCCAGGGGTGACAGATGCAGACCATCTTTGGCAAAGCATCTTGGTCTGTCAATCATGTCATCCCAGGCAGACAGATATTGGATCCCCTTAGAATGACACCAAAAACTTAGCCAATTGTTGAAATCAATCATTTTCTGCATGTACTGTGGTATCATTATGGGTGATGTTAGGAGGCCACTCAGGGCTAGGGTCATACATATCTGGGCTACATAATCCACGAGCTCCTCCATGTCTCTTTTCATGTAGTCCAGGGAGGTACGTCTCAGGTCATTCACACCCACATGTACAATGGCAGAGTCATATTTGTAGCTAGTAAATACTTTTATTGAAAAATGGATGTCAATAAGACATATAATGCCACAAAATATATCAGTTCAAACTGGTTTCCCTCGATGATTGTTGGATGGTGTGGCGTGCGGATTCTGCATATTTGCAGGAGTTTGTGGAATATCTGAATAGTAACATTTGGTGAATAGTATTTACAATTACATATGATCCTTATACTATTGATTTTTTGGATGTTACGGTTTATAGGAACAATGACCATACTTTGAGTACCAAAACGTACAGGAAATATCCACAATACAACACCCTATTCCATGCATCCAGTATGCATCCACGCCACACCATCCGTAGCATACCAAAATCTCAATTTTTGAGGATCAAATGTATTAGTTCATCCAAGACAGATTTTGAGGTGGCAAAACAGGATCTTCAAAACAGATTCTTAGAAAGAGGTTATCACCAATCTGACATTATATCAGCCAGTATATGGTCTGACAACCAGGATAGAAATAAATTATTGGAGTACCAAAAATGACAACCGACAGGTGAAGAGTCTCCATTAAGGTTTGTCACCACATTTGGCAGAAATCATAAGGTGATTAGAAACATTCTTGATTCTGACTGGAAAATTTTACTAGCAAATGATCAATTAAGAAATATTTTGGGCCCTAAATGTCAATTTTCCTACAGACTGGACAAAACCTTAGGAGCCTTGCTCTCACATTATAAGCATAAGGAAAGTGGAGGCGCTATTCATAAACAGTTGACAATGTCTGGAGATGAACTTTTGGGATCCTTTCCATGTGGGCACTGTGCATCCTGCAACCAAGTAAGTAAACTAAAACAGTT
This sequence comes from Protopterus annectens, assembly GCF_019279795.1. NCBI lineage: Eukaryota > Metazoa > Chordata > Ceratodontiformes > Protopteridae > Protopterus > Protopterus annectens. The sequence continues at coordinate 334,994,693 of NC_056735.1, forward strand.
CTCCAGTGCAAATACTAGTAGAGTCTATGACCTTAGAGTTTTTGGAAATTGTAGTAGTAGTTGGATCATTTATTTGGCAACGTGTCAATGTTCAGCATTTTATATCGGACAAACATCACGATCACTCAGGATTAGGATGGGTGAACATAAAAGTGACATTAAAAACAAAGGAGACTAATGCTCTCTACAGACACACACTTAAACATCATAATGCCAAATTCATGTTCATGATCATAGACAAAATAACTGGAGACAGGAGCAATCAACAAGGGTGGCATAGTATATTGAACCACAAAGAAAAATATTGGATAATTCACCTTGGGGCTTTATTCCCACCCGGCCTGAATGACCACTTATAAATTTATAGATTATTTGGATTAACTGCTACATGTGCTGTGATTGCCCAAAACATAGCATATGTGTTACTATTGGATAGAACATGAACTTGTCTGAGTTTTCTCATTATCATGAGACGAATTCTGTTGGTTTATTAACCAACGGTTCTGACAAATTAAGGATTATGTTCATGTTGTATATTTTCATAGAATACTTTTGTGTTCAATTTTTCATTCAAGGATCTGGGTAAAATATGGGCTATATATTGGCAAGCCATAATTTTTGTGATAAGTTGGTGGATGACTATTTCATCTATTTATGTCATAATTCATTGACATTCAGCCATATATCATACTTATGTTTTTATAACAATACTAGCTCAACTGAATGTTTATACAGTAGACTATGTGTACATCTGATATATTCACAAGGTAGCACATTGTTGACAGTTAATCATTCAGTAATCCTTTTTTTTCTTGTTTATTGTGTATGTTTATTACTTTTTATGTTTATCATTGTTATATGTTTTTATGGTTATATGACATTGTTATTCGCTTTTTGATAATCGTTTGTAATATTTAGATGGTGATGACACTATATGTTTTATTAAATCATATAAATTATTATGAGAAACCAGCCTTAGGGTTGGACCATACCATATTTTCATTGGCTGGTGGTATCTATAAATATTCATGAGATTTTGTGGATGTATAATGCTTTATCACTGATGAAGGCTACATAGCCGAAACTGGTTTGAACTGATATATTTTGTGGCATTATATGTCCTAATGACATCTATTTTTCAATAAAAGTATTTACTAGCTGCGTATGCAGGCCTCTGGTGTTTTATGAGCTAATGGTTCGGCCAAGCATACCCTACTTGCGAGGCGTTTAGTTTTTTTCAGAGTCATATTTGTACCTGTTGTTGAGGAACCTGAGTGCATGAGTTATATGGCAGATCCTGGCACCTGACAGGCAGCTGACTGTTACTGTCTCCTTATTCACCATAGTGAGTGGAACATCAGTGTGCCTCACTATCGAGTCACCTATGACTAGTGTGTTGGGGATGCTGTTTTGCCTTAGGAGCTTTAGTGGAGTGGCACACTGTTTAGGAGAGTTATGTATCTCATGATTAGTGTTGTGTTGTGATGGTCAAATGCTTTTCTGCCTTGGAGGTCTCTGCTGTTTGTGTAGATTTTTATTATGAGCCTCCATGAAGGTGAGTGTGTGGTTTGTGTTCTTATGTGAAGGCAGTGCTGGTGTGTGTTCTGGAGGGCTATATGTTCCATGTGGTGTGGTGCAAGTGTTAACCTTCACCTCTTGACCAGCAATTCTGGTCTTGGCTGCAGAGTGCATGGCTTCCAATTTGGATATATGAGCGCATCTCTCGCAAGTCTGAGTGAGCTTCCAGCAGTGAGGGGGTCCCCTGGGATAGAGTCGGATGACAAGAAATTATGTCATTCTGCAAGCTACCGCAGCAGTAATATTTGAGATATTAATTTGAGGAGTCTCTTGGAGAGTCACAACATTCTGTATTCTGTCTTTGACCTGACAACAACAGCATCTGGAAGATCCATTCACCACATCTGCCTTGCTTTTAGGTAAGTTAACTAGGGTATTGTAATCCCATTAGCTATAGTGAGGAATATAGCACAGCTTAGCTTAGACATTTTCTTTATTTATTTGAGACTGTCTTGCAATGTTGTTTTAAATATTTCCTGTGGTTTTGAACTCTGATGTCACTGTGAATATATACTGAGTATTTTCTGCTTCCTTTATTATTTATTATTAAATATATTTAAACCTTTTATTGTGGCTGATCTTTGTGAAACATATTTAAGTTTTGAGAGTACTTGCATATTTATTTAGTGACACTGTGGACCATTCCTAATAGCCTTGCTCTTGGTAAAACTACCATTTGTATTAAATTGATTTTACACATTAAGATTGGTCACCGTTTGTTAATGGCCTTAAAATAGCTGATAAAGTGTTGGCTGGTTGCAGTGATAACCACCTTATAGTCTGAGCAAAAAGGGGCATAGCTGCTAAACCTGTGTCAGCCATTCCCAGATGTGTGTGTGTGTGTGTGTGTGTGTGTGTGTGTGTGTGTGTGTGTGTGTGTGTGTGTGTGTGTGTGTGTGTGTGTGTGCGTGTGTGTGTGTGTGTGTGTGTGTGTGTGTGTGTGCGTGTGTGCGTGTGTGCGTGTGTGTGTGTGCAAATAAAACCTCATAGAGTGTGTGTGTCAGCTACTTGGGCAGGGACATGAAGCACTGATTGGACAGAGAGGGTGGTGGAGGTCTTGGCTTGGCCACTCAGCTGACATCTCAATTCTAAGCTGTGCCAGTAGAAAGTCTTACTGCAGATCTGGACAAAGAGGGAGAAACGAGCCCTGGACTGACTGTGGTCTCTGTGTGCTCTTACGGGAAATTGCACTTGATGCAGAAAGCTGCACCTGGGAATACTGTGTGCACTTGTTATCCTCCCAATGTACACCCCCACTGTTCCCAGTGCTGAGGATTGAGGGTCCTTGATTACTGGTCCAGTGGTGGGTCATCACACCTTGAACTAGATATAGCCTAATATCTGAATGAAGCACACTGTGGAAATTTATATTAGCTTAGGAGATTACAGCAGTGGCTGAACCTTACATGTAAAACCTTTCATGTCAACTTTCTCTAGCAAGCTGTCATTTGACAAACTGTAACTCTAACATGCTTTATGCTCCCCAAGAGATACTGCCACAAAGCTAAATAAATATATATGAGCTAATGGACACTATTGTGTATAAGCATAAATACTTTACTACAGTCATATGCAGCCTTCAATTCAGACTTTGTTTAACCCAATTTATTTCTAGACTTTCATTCACTGATCAAGTAATAACAGTCTGTTTTGTTTCAGGTACAATACTTGTATTCTGCAACACAGAATACACACACTTTAGTGAAAAAAGTGCTAATAATAGATGTCTTGGTCTTAGAATAAGTTGAATAAATATATAACATATATTTCTACTATTCAGTGCATGGTTTCTGTTGTACATACATGAAGCCTTGCAATATTTTATTACTAATGGAAAAAATGAAAGAATAAAACATTGGGAGGCTACAGAAAAAGTTCATAAAAAGCATAAGCTAATTTAATGTGGAAAGTGTAGATTATCCTGAAACTCATCTAGGCAGTAAGTGTTGGTGTTCTTTAGTTTCAAAGGATCCATGCACCACTTTTCATGAGGAAGCATATATAGTTCAAAGGGCCATCTGTTAGAATAAAACTAATTATCTCTCTGTTAGTTCAGATGATTATCTCATCTTTTAACAAGCTACTGTCTGTAGTCCATTTTTTGTCACTAAAATTTCTCCTGCGTACTGTGTGAGTGAGTTAATACTGAAACATATCCATGTGAATCAGTGCTTTACACCTGTTAACAACTACAAATAAATTAATTAATAAATAAATAAATGTTTCAAGATTGTGGGTGTGATTCCATTTTTTTTGGGGGAAAAATGGCTTTCCTGTTCTAAAGACAAAGGAAACAAACAGAGGTGAAAAAGTGAAAAAATACAGTTTAAACTTTCTGGTCACTCTTCTGTGTTTTAATGGTTAAATATTTGTCATTTATTAAAATACCCATTAGAAATCAATACTGTTGAGATAGTACAGTTAAAAAGATGACAGGATAGAAGAGCTGTACAGGAGATGTTCACTTTTTGATGTATGCACTATAGTAATTTGAGCACCTGTCCACACTGTCAGGTCAGGTGTACATGCTCATAGACTCAGACCACTCTGCACTGCACAATGCTGATAAAATCAGAGTTAAAAATCTTAGTCTGCTGATTTTACCTGCCCTACTAATGGTAATATCTTATATGGTTACTAGTTCTTTTTTCTTCATTATTTTTTTTTTAGAAGTGTATAGGTATGTATAATGATTCTATGTAACTGTTGGAAGCATTCATGTACATATTGTAAGTAGTTGGTAGTACTGTATTAGTTGTTTGGAAAAAATAAAATAAAGAATTATTATTGAAAAAAAAAAAAAAAAAAAAAAATCTTAGTCTGCACTCTTGGCTGAGCATTATACAGACTAGCTGGATCATTACTAGTTCATATAGCCCTATTGGTGTTTTAGGACAACATTTATCATGAGTCTGGTTTTCATTTGACTTGCAAAAGCAAGATAAGGCTGTTTGAGGGAAGGACATTATACCTAAGTATGTAGTTACAACATTTCCTTTGAGGTATGGAACTAATAATCACAGAGTCTTAGGGAGATTTTTTTTTTTAATTTGAAATGACAGTAGAGGCCATTGGAGTGCATCTTTGTTTCACCTGTTTCCTGGGACAACTTGCATTTCTCTGGATTACTGACAAAGAAAGAAGTATTGAATAGATGCAGACATTGGTTTTCCCTTGTTCTACAGATGTAAAATACTTCAAAAGTTTAATTATTGGGATTAGAATTACTCAAGAACACATTTGTATTTTTAATATATTCATATCTTCCGCTTCATTTTTGAAGACCTTAACTCCATCTTAGCTTATACAGCATATGGCATATGGTATTAACTATGGACAGGGGTTCACGCTTCAGATTGTGCTTTAAAGACATGATTTTAAGAGATGCTCTGGACTCCCTGGTGATTTTCTTTAATGTAAATAATGAGCACCCTTTTGTTTTCATTGTAAGTAAATTCTAATTACATGTTATTCAGCATCTGCCTTATTGTTTTATAGAATAAACTTCATGTAATACAACTAATTTTTCATGACTGCATATTTGTACTACATTGAGATTGTGTGGTATGGTGACTTCCTCTTAGAATACAAACTGCAGCTCTGAAGGCATTCTCAATACACTTACTGTCATAAGTTATTCATCCCTTAAATATACCACAGCACAAAAACAGGTATGCATAAACAAGAATTTGGACACACTAGTATAACAACAAACTGAATTTCACACACAGATCCCAGACATACAATTAAATACAATGTAGATGGATCTAAAAGTTCATAATATGGAGAATATAATCTTTTGAATACTGTTTGAATTATCAGTTTGCTTGAGAGAAATGAAAGTGGTTATTCCCTTACTTTTATTGAACTGAAGCTGACTCAGATCCTTCAGATAAATGCTCCACCAGTTAGTCTAAAAGCTTACTATGTGGCCATGAAGAAAAAATATCCAATCTGCTTTGACACTTCATGTAGGACTATAATGATAGGGAGTACAACTTTTGAAAAGGCAGGGAACTTGGGAAAACAATAATGGTGACACCTCTGTAAGACTTGCTTCTTATTATGCAAATGACCTTTTCATGAAACAGAAATAAATGGTCTGATCCATAAGATCTTTTACAAATGAAGGTCTGCCTTGTGAACTTCCTTTCACTGCCATGCTTGCCACATCTATACTAGGTCACCCAACTTTAAATGATAATACCTGTGCACTTATCAGCATTTTGATTGCCAACCATCAGCATCTTCAATACCAGAGGCAGACAGTGCTGGATATTGGCATGAAACACAGAGACAAGAGTAGAGCTGAATAATCTTCACTTGTTTCTCCTCTCAGATCTCCTTCAGTGAAAAGATCCATTAAAAGCACCAACAAGCAAACTCTTTTTCATCGTCTATTACTGCATGGAATGGATTTCCTCTTCCAGGCCATGAGTGAGATGGAGAAAAGGAAGGACTGACTTTTTGTTTTACTGATCTTCTCATTGCTGAATTAGAATCTTTGAAGGGAGTCTTCTGCAGAGTGTCTGTACTGATAGCTATAGCTGTGTCTGCTAATAGCCTTTCTATTACATGAAGCCATATGAGTCCTGGAAATGGTATAATGCTGTGTTTTATCTTGGTTTTCATATGTTGCTCTAGATAGGTACTTGCAGTCTGTGCATGTGGAATTATCTCTTTCACTGACTGCAGCATCCTATGCACTGATGGATGCAGTGTTTGATAGTGATATAATCCAGCCTTGCATCATCTAAAGAAACTGCATGTGACTGCTGCAACGTTAATCAACATGACTTTAGGCTCATGTTACATTCATAATTTGAGTGTCATTTATCATAAAGTCATATAATGCTATCCCTATGTAAGTCAAGTCACGTTTTATGTTGCTTGTCTGGCTAAGCATGGACATTTATCTATTTATTTATTTCATATAATTATCAGTTGATTAAATAACTCACAAGAAAACAAAACAAGAAATAATAAGATTACTAGAATTCCAAAACAGTTTGTGTTAAATATACATTTTTTCTTTACAATAAAAATATACTTAATCTACTAGCTGTTTATACTATGTACATTGAATGCCTATATCAAAATCAGTTACAGATGACACATTTAATTGGTCTCACAGTTTAGTTGGACAACATTAAGGAAACAGAATTTCAGTCACTTCTTTAATTCTATTTTTTTGACATTTATGCATGGGGAAGTGGTAAAATGTCTTTAAATTGAGGTTCTTTGTCCTATTTCCATTTCCTAGTAATAATATTTCTTATGGTTGCCAGGATGAGGCAAAGAAGAGAATATTAATCAATTCTAAAGCCTGTTGGCATAGGAGCATTAAATAATATCAAGTATTTATTCATGGAAATGTTCTCATTACAGATGCTTTGTATAAAATGAATAATGGTTTTCCAATACAGACTAACAGTGGGACATGCAAATGTAATGTGTTTCCGGTATGCCATCAAGTCCCTTTTTATATCTCCAGCAAGTTATTCTGGCAAACATAGCTAATTTCCCAATTTTATTTGATAGAAAAGCCCTATATAAACATTTCCATGTATATACTGTCTTAAACTGTAGTTTTTAATTTCTCCAAATCTTTTGGGTTTTTAGTACCATGACGGGAATGGACTCCATTCCTAACTCAAAGTACAATTAAAGTTCATGAAATTAGTATTGTTTCCATCTTCGGTGTCATCCAGAAGTGATCTTTGCAGCACCCGCAATGTGCCCAGTAATGACTCATATGGAATTACATGTATTTGTCATATATCTAAATATGATTGCAGGTTCTTTTTTTAAGACCCATTGCTCCTATTATTATGGAACTGTCTGGGCATCTTTCTTCCACATTGCTCTCATTTCTGCCTGCAAATTCTGATATTTTATGACTTCATGTCTTTGTATTCAAGATACTGTAGTCACTGGGTGTGGCGATTATCAGTGCTACTTTTGTCTTCTTTTCATCGACCACTATATCTAGTTTTCTAGCATCTATCTTTTGGACTGTTGGTAATGGATGATCCCATGTGATATAAACTTCATCATTTTCTATGATGCTTTGTGGCTCATGTTTCCAGTGTTTTTCAGACACTTCAATACCATAATATTTCCACAAACCCCAGTGTAACAATCTTGCCACATTACTATGCCTTTCAGTAAACAGTCCTTCTGTCATTAGTATGTCACAACCAGCAACGAGGTGTGTGACTGTTTCCAATCCGGTTTTACAAAACCTACATTTGTCTGTTTCTCCCACATGTTTAAATGACTTTGTAAACCAACATGTATGCAGCCCACTATCTTGGGCCACCAATATTACCTTTTATCTCTTGGTTTGAATTTGCCTCTACTTAACCATTCCTGCATTTGTTTGTGATCAACATGAGGTTCTTCTAGAAGTTTTCTATACTTGCAACTATATTTATGCATTTTCCACATTTCTTGCCTTCTCATCTGGTCCTTCACCTTATATTTTTTCTTTTGTTTTTTGGCACATTCGGTTGCTTCCTGATTTTTATCTACTTTTGGTTTGATTTCCATTCCTACTTGATGCCGATATGCTTCTGGTAGATTAAGCAGTGAACCTGTAGAAAGGCACCAGAAACCAGCTGGTCCACTCAACAGAAGTTTAATCCAAAATGCACATGAACACAGTGGTTTAAAAGCACAAAGCACATCAAGCACAAAAACATTTATATAAATATTTACATATTTTATATAGTAAGTTTATTTATTTATTTATGAAATCATTCTTGCTTTTTCCACTAGATGGTGCTATTTCATGCTACCTTTTTTACCATTTTTACATGGTTTTATGCTTTTTATAAAAAAAATGTATAAAATATTTGTTTTATAACATGAGTATTTTATGTGGACAATTCACACAATACACCCTACTTGATGCATTTTACATTACAAAAGTTTTAAGACTGATTTCATGTTACAGATTTTATTTCTTTCGTCTCATACATTCTGTATTATAATTCATTTAAATTGAACCTTCATTGTTAATTGTTTAATTGATCAGTGCCTCTTATTGGTTAATTTCCATTTGAAAATGTATTTAACATGGTCTTTGGGACAGTACATGCCTATCTGATGAAGTTTGTAAGATGAAAACGTAAGGGGAACTGTTTTTACAACATTTATGTGCTTGATGTGCTTTGTGCTTTTAAACCACTGTGTTTGTGTGCATTTTGAATTAAACTTCTGTTGAGTGGACCAGCTGGTTTCCGGTGCCTTTCTACAGGTTATTAGTAACTTTTGGGTATTTTCAACCACTTTTATACGTTTATTAGATTAAGCAGAGAAGTCATCTTGGATTTATTCTCCTCATGTTTCAAACTTTCACTACATTTGGGTCTTCTGAGGTCAGCAGGTATGAATGGAGTCCCACAATTGCAGATATATACATGTAATCAATTTAAAGGAGGCCTACCCTCCTTTGGAATGGGGAATATATAATCTTGGTATGCACTGATTTTTATAAATAATTTGGTGAGCATGAAGCATCCTTCTTATTTTCATATAGGTTCATAGGTTCATAGGTTTATACTAGGCTAACTGCCCTAGGGCATTTATAAGCCTAGCCCAAAGTTATGTTAGAAATACTGTGCCCATTAGTTTGTTTTGCCTCTGTCCAGTAGTGACACAGAGATGATTCTAAACCTATGATCTCCCATCCACCGGTCAAGATTTCTCTTGAACAGAGCCAGCGAGGTGCTCTGCCTCACATGGACCGGGATTTTATTCCACAGCATGGGGAGTCTTTGGGTGATAAATCTATCCCTCCAGCATGTCCTATTTATATCCATGCTAAGGTTTAAGTCTCTTGCTCTAGTGGTTTTGGTGGATTTGGGTTTTTTGAGGTGGAACATGTCCATTAATTCCGGGTTGGTCATGGCCTTGTATGTCAGGCACAGGTCACCTCTGAGCAGGCGGTATGCAACTGAATAGAGTTGGAGTTTCTTCAGTCTGGCAGCATATGACAGGTTTTGGAGTCCCTTTATCCTTTTGGTGAGGAACTTTTGGGGTCTCTCCAATTGCTGCAGGTGTCGGGTGAGATACATCCCGAATGGGGCATTGTACTCGATCATTGGTCTGATAAGTGAAGAGTACAGGGGAACAATGACCTCACTTGATCTAGATGTGAATCCCTTCATGATCAGGTGGGCAATGTAGAAGGTCTTTCGAACCACTTTAGCAACGTGAGTGTCAAACGAGAGGCCACTGTCAACCTGGGTCCCCAGGTCCCTGGTAACCTCTTCTGTGCTTAGTGGGTTGCCACCTATATGGTAGCTTGGGGTTACCTTGTTTTTCCTGAAGGGTATGACTATACACTTTTTTGCGTTTAACATCAGGCCATGGCTCTGGCACCAGCTATCAGTTTCCGTGAGACCCCTCTGAAGGATGTCTGCATCCGATGTACTATCCACTATGGCACCCAGTTTGCAGTCATCCGCAAACTTTGTCAGGCATAGTCCTCCTATGTTTGCCTGTACTTCTGAGAAGTAGATGCCGAACAATAGGGGGCCAAGGACTGAGCCCTGTGGGACTCCACTTGTAACCGGCTTGGAGTCTGACATGGCTCCAGCAACTCTAACCCTGTGGGTTCCGTCCTTTAGCCAGTTTGCAACCCATCTTGTGACATATGGGTTTACATTTAAGCTGGTAAGTTCCTCTATAATACCCGAGTGGGGTATTGTGTGCTTTGCAAGGTCAAGGTAGGCTGTATGGACTGCCTTTCCCTCATCAATGGCCTTGGTGACTGTTTCGAAGAAGTCGACCAAGTTCAAAAGGCAAGATCTGCCCTTGACAAAGCCAAACTGGGTTGGGTACAAGGTCTGCAAGTCCCCTATGTCCTTGTTTATGAGTTCCATTATGATCCTCTCCATAGCTTTGCAGACCAGGCTTGTTAAGCTTATGGGAGAGGCACCGCCTTTGTGGAGTGGGACCACAGTTGCCGCCACTCCTTGGGCACATATCCTGTGGTGAGGCTAAGATTAAACAGCTGCCTTATGTGCGGGTTTAGTTCTTCATTAAGTTCATGTAGCACACAGCCGGGGACCCCATCCGGTCCCATTGATGCTGTGTTTTTAGCTTTAGAGAGAGCAGCTTTCACCTGCGCATTTGAGATGTCTGGGAGGCTACACTCAGTTGGGATAGTTATCTCTCCTTTGGGGGGGGGGGGTGAAGTTTGCGCTGAACCTGTCTGCCAGTATGTTGGCAATGTCTGTGGGTTCAGTGATTTTTGTATCATTTTGGACTAATTCTGAGCATATCTGGGAGTTTCCACCCAGGTTTCTGACATAGCTGAAGAAGGCCTTTTGATTGTCTTTTGAATCTATGTCAATTTTTCTCTCAAAGTTGGCCTTGGATGATTTTATGAGGGATCGTAGTTTCTTGCTAGTGCTGATCAAAGATGCCTTCCCTTTTTGGGATTTTGCTCTATCATGTAATAGCTTTCTCCTCTTATTGTAAAGTTTGTTTATGGCTGGGGTCCACCAGACTGGACGTTTGCCCTTGGTGGAAAGTGTCTTGGTTTTATTTGGGATTGCCTGATCCATGCAGTCCTGAAGGTGTTAATAGAAAGCATTTGTAAGGGCTGGTTGTGGTTTCCATTGGCTCAGGGGCCTTGAAGGATACCACACCTGTCTTGAGTAGTGTGAAGTTTGCTTTAGAGAAGTTCTTCACTGTGGTATTTTTTGTTTGTGGTGTGGGCGGGCTGTGGATTTCTAGTGAGATTAGTTTATGATCTGATCTCACCAATGAGGGATATACTTCCGGTGTGGAGCATTTTGTCCCCATGTTCGTGATGATGAGATCTAGTATATTTTCTCCTCTTGTGGGGATGGTGACTAGTTGTTCCATGGCATTTGAATTTATGAACTCCACGAACCTTTGGGCTAGAAAGTTTGGGCTTGAGTAATATTCCCAGTCTATATTCGGGTAGTTAAAGTCACCCAATATGATGGTGTTTGGTGATACATTTATACCCTCCAGTGTCTTCAGGAAGGCTGTGTGGGTTTCCTGAGTTTGAGAGGGTGGCCTGTAGCATGCTACAAATTGTAGAGCAGTTTTGCCTATGGTTAATTGCACCTTGATGGTTTCGTAGCCACCAACCTGGAGGTGTGGGTATCCTTGATGAATATGGATACTCCCCTCCTTTTGTGGTGTGGTCTGGGCATGATATGAGATGAAACCTGATAGTGCCGGGTGCTCTCAGGAGCCTTGAACCAGGTTTCAGTCACAGCACAGACATCGATGTTCTCCATACTGAGAAGGGCCTCGAGCGTGCATTTTGAGATTTAGACTTCTGGCATTGAGCAGCATTACCGTTAGTTTCTTCTTTTGTTTTCTAGGGTGGTAGGTTTAGAATTTGAGCCTTGCCTAAAAAGGCACTATGGGGTGGCAAGAGCCTTAGCCAATATCCGAATCCCAGGGTGACAGGTGCACAGCGTGGCTTGTCGACCATGTCATCCCAGGCAGACAGGCACTGGATCCCCTTTGAATGACACCAGAAATTAAGCCAATTGTTAAAGCTGATCATCTTGTCACTATATTGTGGCATCATTCTTGGTGAAGGAAGGATACTGCTCAGGGTCAGGGTCATACCTGCCTGGGCTACATAATCAGAGAGCTCCTCTATGTCTCTTTTCATGTAGTCCAGGGAGGTACGTCTCAGGTCGTTCACACCAGCATGGACAATGACTGTGTCATACTTGTACTTGCCGTGGAGTGACCTGAGTCCTTGTGTTATGTGGCGGATTCTGCAGCTTACCATGTCCCTCTCCTTGTTCAGCCTGGTGAGTGGGACATCAGTGTGTCTGACTATGGAGTCACCTATGACAAGTATGTTTGGTGTTGTATTTGGCCTTAAGAGCAGTGACTGCTTTGCACATTGATTTTGTTGTTTATGTGTTGTTTGTGTGGTGTATTGAGTTTGCAGTTGCTTGGGTGTCTGCTTTGGAGGCCTCTGCTGTTTAGGTAAATTTTTACTCACAGCCTCCGAGTATGTCTTAGTGTGTTTATGTGTTTGATTCAGTGGTGTGGTTGAGTTATGTGAGACTGGTATTGTGGTGTGTGTAGTTGCCTTCTCCTCCTGCCTGGTCTTGCCAGTCCTGAGTTGAGAGAGCTCAGCCTCCAGTCTGGCTAAATAGCTGCATCTCTCACAAGTGTTAGTGTTACGTGGGAGGAGGAGAGGGTTGTCCGTGTACATGAGGCAATTGTAACATTGTCTCCGAATTCCCAGATTCACCAACTGGGCAGGAGATGACGCCAGCATCTGACCCTTCGATAGATATCTAATCTATCCAGGACATTTTGGGGCCAGTCAATCACTCCAAAACTGTAAGTTAAGACAGGAAGAGCAATTTGATTTATAGCTTGGATTTTGTTCCTAGACTTCAATGCTGTTTTCAGGATTAATTTAAGTATTCTAAAGTATTCCTTACTATGTGTTATTTGCATTTTGCTCATGTTTTATTGTTGATCATTCATTAGTTCCCAAATATTTATAGACTCCCTCTTGCTCAAGTTCTTTCATATCTCATTCTTATCTCAAACTGATGTTTTCCCGATGCTGCATTTTTCCTGCTTTAAAGGTTGCTTTTGCACATTTATCAAGACTAAATGACATTCCTATATCATCTGAAAAAAGTTTTGACAACATGCAGTTGTGCTTTCAGTTCCTCATCTGATGATCTATACAGTTTTAAATCATCAACAGAGAAGATGAGAAGTCTTTACACTTTGTTGTTTTTAGAAGCCAAAATATAGCCATGCCCTAAGCTGTTAAGTAGACAGCTTAATGGGTTAAGAGTAAGGCAGAATATCAGTGGTGACAAAGAGTCACCCTGGAATATCCCCCTTTGAATTTTTATCCCTGGGATAATAATTTGTTCTTTATCATGGCTTAATTGTAAAATGGTCTGTCATTGTAGCCAATCAGAGTATGGTGTATCGTATACATTTTTAATCACTCTATTTTCCATGAATGTGGAATACTATCAAATCATTTTTGTAGTCAATCCATACCATACTTAGATTCTTCCCTATTTTACAGTTCTCCACTATGACTTTATTTAACAACAAATGATCCTTTGTTCCACATGAATTTCTTCTAAATGACTATAAACTCTGTCAGCATCAGCTCCCGTGTATAGTTTATACATCATCAGAAGGCAAGTTATTAGGGTAGCTTGCAGGTTCACTGTTAAGTAGGAGCATTGTTTTTCCTCTTGTTAGCCAGGTTGGTGTCTGCTCAGCGTGCATATATTAATAGTTCTTACTCATGGCTAAATCTTTGTGCAAAGATGTTAATACTTTTAACCAAAAGTTAGGTATTGCATCTGGGCCTGAGGTTTTCCAATTAGAGGCTTTTCTGACTTTGTTTCAATCTCTCTGGCTGTTATTTTATCCCATTCCATATCCTGTACCTTAGAACTCCTTGCTCTTTATTTTACTTCTTTTATCCATTTAGCATCTTTATGTTCCACAGGATGTTCATAGATGCTTCTCCAAAATGTATCTATTTCTTCTTTTTTTGGGCAGTCTTTCAATTCCTCTTACCTTGTTTTCCAATTCTCAACAAAACCTTTTTGGTCTTCAATAAGTTGCTTATTTTGAACTTTTCCTTTATATTTATCTGCGTATCTTCTAAGTTTTTCCTCCTGTGCTGAGATTTTTTAGTTCTTTATTTGCAGTAGTGCATGATAGATCCTGCTCTGTTCTAATACTGCACATTGCTTTTATCATCTCTGTCTTTCTTAGTACTTTTGTTGATCTGTTCCCTCTTCTATATTCTTTTAACAGTCTTGTCTTAATTGCATTATAGTTTTCTCTACTCGATACTTCTATGATCGCATTCGATTTCTCCAGTTCCTTTCTTTCACTACCCTGTGTTCTTGCGGTAGGACTTTATCAGTTATTAATTTAGCTACACAGTAATACATCCTGTTTACTTCTGTTATATCGCATGGATCACTATGGACAGTCCTAATTATTGTGTTCATTTGTTTTATCAAACTTCTGACTTTTTTTGACCTTCAGCAGTAAATTTCTTTCATTGATCTTAATATGTCGATCTATGCATATTAAATCAAGCAGCTCTTCTCTTAGCTCATTTTATTCTAAACTGAGGGCACATTTTTTATTTTCCGTTTCCTGCAGGCATTCTATAGAAAGGTCTATAGCATCTTGCTGAGTCACATTCTCTTCAATTTCATTCTGTGCCATCCGTTGCTCTGCCATATGGCAACTCACTGGCCTATCACTCCTCAACATTGACTGCATCAGTTTCCTATTCCTTTTCTTGCTGTCTAGCTTCAACTGAATGTTTATACTGGTTTCCTGTGGAATGCTCCAAAATATCTTCATATGGCTCCTTCCCAATTGCTTTTAGTTCCACTGGTTTTCCCTTAATTTTGATATCCATTGCTCTATCCTGTTGTGGTGCTTTCTGAATTAGATTTTCTACACTGAATCCTTCACTTTGCAGGTACTCCATAACCTTATTTCTTTAACTTCTGCATTACTAATCTCCTTTTCTACTTTTCCTCTTTGTCTTTATATTTTTTTGGCTTGTAAAGTTTTCCATGTCTAAATTGCTTTGCCTGAATTTATCTTCAAATATCTTTGGTGCTGCTCTTTTTGTCTTTTTGTACTGGTTAATTTTGTTTTTTTCACTTGCATAAATATTGCACCATAATAAATCTCTTTTTCTTTCCCATGTCCAGATTTCTTCTTCAGATGTTTAATAATGTTCCTGCTTTTCCTTACTTTGGGGACTCATTCCATCATGATGTGATGTAACTTGTGTTAGACTTTTTACACTAAATCCTTCATTTCACAGGCACTCCATAACCTCAACTTCTATTTTTTTAACTTCTCCTTTACTAATCTTCTTTTCTGCATCCCGTTTATGATATTATTTTTTTATTGTGAAATTTTCCATATCCGGACACCTTTGCTTGTATTTCTCTTTGAATATCTTTGGTGCTGCCTTCTTTATATTGATCAATTTGTCTTTCTCCTTTGCATAAATATTACACCATATCAAATCTGTCTTTCTTTCCCATGTCTCTATTTTTTTTTTACATTTCAAAAATCTCTAGGTTTTGTTGTTTACATTTTCCCGCATCTTCAGATGCTTCTTTTTCCAAACAGATCAAAGTTTCTTGATCTATATAGTCCCCCAGATTTAATAAAATTTGTGTAGGGATAGTGTGAAGACTACATGGAAGGTACTGTGGCCGTTTATATGGTACCTCCTTGGTAGTGTGCCATGCATATTAATGAAGGTGCATTACTGAGGGAGAGCCATGTAACACGGTTATTGAATCAGGGTAAGGAGTGTGTTACTGTGTCTGGAGATGAGGAACAGACCCCCTGCACTGTGAAAGTGCAGTATATCAATGTATGCATATGTATTACATTTAATTTATTTTTTTTTATGTTTGAGTGGCACTGCATGGCATGCAGCAGTTGACATGTGCCAGACATCTACAAATAGAAACTGGATACATTTAATTAAGAATGCAAAGGTCAAGTTTAAGCATAGTTGAACAAGTTTACGTGGCTCGCTGTGGTGCTCTGCAGTGCTTAAATGTAGTAGAGAGGTATATGTAAAAGTATAGCTGAGTTCTACATGTCCACATAGCTAAATGGTTAGAATGACACCCTTATGTGCAGTAGGTGCAGGGTTTGAATACACAGACAGATTATTAAGCATTTATTTTGCAAGTACACATTATGACAATTATTTTTATATTCTGCTTTGCTACACTCAGCTAAGCCTTCCCAAGCACTGCTTAAACAAGGAACATTTTTTCACCACTTAGCTGGTTTGCACATTTCTAAGTGGTGCAAAACACTGCTCACCATTTACTAGTCTAACAGTGCTCATCTCAGCTAGGCTGGTTTGCGCATCTTTAAGCATTGGAAGTTTAAGCACTGCTGAGCTCAGCTAAGCCAGTTTACATGTTGCCAAGTGACACGACACATTTTAAACAATGGCCCAGTGATGTGCAAGGGCAGGAAATTAGGCTTATTTAAGTGCAACAAGTGTGAATATAGCATAACCTGTTGGAGTTTGAACCATGCAGGAACTATTGCAGGTGTTGGAGAGGGTGAGTGCTTCTGGGTCATGTGGTAGGCCATTATGGAGTCCAGGGTCATGGTTGGATTCTTAGTGAAATTCCTTGACATCCAACTGGTGCAGGGTCAGTACCAGGCATCGGAGTATAAGTTGGAGGCCTGGTACCATTTGGCACATGACCTCACCAGTGCAACAGCTATCCCCAGCACAGGTGAGCAGGTCTGTCACCATTTTGACAATTTGAAGTGGAGGAGACTTCTGGGCACCTGGGTCCAGGATGCTTGGGATGGGAATGCCCCATAAGTTTGTAAGTACTGTTAGCATTGTTTTATCAATACCTAATCTGAATGTGTGATAGACAGGTACACATAATGGTGTGCTTCTCTCCCTACAGCTGCAGAGGAGAGAGCTCACAACCTAGAGGTCCATGCAGGGCACCTGGCCAGGTTGCACTGTGACAGTGGTGAGTACAGGTTAATTTGCAATCTATAGTCAATTACACAAGATAAAGTAATGCAGTCACTGCCAGTAGGTACATAATGTGCAGATTTGTGTAATGCAATGAATGTGGACATAGGGCTGTACTGCAATAACTGTCTATTTCAAAGTATAGTGCAATAAAGATTAAAGCACTAAACCTGATAATGTTAACAAAATAAAGATTATACTGCAATACTTGTGGGATTATAGCTGTATTGCAACACCTGGATTATCCCAAATGTTGTTTAATAAAGACTCGAAAATATGACAATTACTGTATGAAGGTACTCCTAATAAATATGTGTGTCAGTAGGGCTGTTGTTCATGAAATCGAGTATGACATCTGCTCTGGAATAACACCACAAAGAATACCACTAACTGACTCAAGAATAGCTAAGAAAGAGTGTTATGCTAACTGTAGATGTAGAGCTGAATACAAGATATATGCATTATGAAATTTGCTGCACTAACGTCTGAAGGAATACGAGGAACACCCAAGGTAAATTGTGTATATCAGGATTGTCTTGTTGTAACCATTGCATTTTAGCTATATACATTCCTGTTCCAAGGTACAGTGCTGTTGTCAAGTATAAAACTGTAATAGCTGTAGACTGCAAATATACTATCTTGAACTGTATATGGGTCAGGTTGCCAAACCAATACTCCGTTATGGTTTGTACTCGTCACAAATATTTTCACCCACTAAGAGTTTATTGTGTATACCTGCATTATATGTATTAATGTACAGTTTATCTAGTATCTCTGTCTTGCATGAATCTAATGATGCATGTTCAACTGTTACTGCAGTCTTGTATAAAACTGTACAACTATCACAAGGTCATATTTTGTTTCCAGGTCAGCTCTAGGTAAATGTCAGGTAGGCAATAGTTAGCAGTGGCCCAGTAGCTCAGTTTGTTAAATGGTGTATATAATATACATTTTGTCACATACAGACCAGGGTTCAAATCCAGTGACAAGTAGTATTAATATATATTACTGAATCAGTTATGTATTGTTAACAGATTTTCTCCCCACAGGAATTGCAGATAATTATGTGCTCTAGCCCTTATTATGGGTTAATAATTTATGTGTTCAGAAGTTACAGACTGTTAACAGCATTGCTCAAGAATGTGATAAGACATCAGAAAATAAAGGCAACAAGTACAATACTAATAAAATATATTACATTAAATAAAATGAGTACAGTTTGGCCCATACTGTTGCATTTGGACAGCTTGAGAGGTATGTATGTGCTACAGCAGCTATAGGGCACTATTATAAAGGAAGGGCAGACCTGTAGAGTAATTAACAGTACCTTTGCAAACTATATAGCCTATTCTGGTACTAATGGACTGTATTTCTCTCCCCAACCCCTTATCTTCTACATAATTTATTTTTGTTATACATTGGTTATGGTTTACTACTAACAAATGTTCTCTAAATGTTATGTTGAGCCTTGTGTTTTAATATTGTTATGTAGTACAATGGTTGCACACTAACATAACATGTTGAATTAGCTATGTTGTTGGCCTTATGCTGTAACTGTTACTGGCATGCTGTTACTATACTGACTGTTATCTCATTTATTGCTGTGTTCCATAAACTATGCAATGCTATGTTACTGGGTTATTTGCAATGTTCTGGCAACTAAATGTTATGTTTGTTACTAACCTATACACATTGAAATACCTCAATACCACAGCTTGACTGGGTAGGCCAGTTCTTGGTGAACCGCTTACACTACATCAACCAACCATGGCACCTGATCCCAGCACATCTTGTACCTAAGCTGGTGGTGCCCCCTCTGCTGGTCCTGCACCACCTATGGATGGAACCACCTCAGAGGATGGGGCCTGTCCCCCGAGACATGGGGGCAGAATTGGGGTTGTCACTCAGGATCAGCTATGGATGATGGTGCACAGAATAATGCATCATGGTTATGAGAACCACCTGTGCCGGATTGAGGTCAGACTGGCCAACCTGGAGGGTCAAGGTGACCCCAGTGCACAGCCTCCTGCACAGCCACCTTCAGGGCAGTGAAGGAGCAATGTTGATTGCCAATGGGTGGGGAACTCAGTCACACTTCTGCCATCTGAGGGCACATGGATCTCTGATTCCACAACACCCACCACTCCCAAGGTGTCTACCCCCTTCATGTGTCACACACCGCCCCTTTATGCTGTCTTCTCTGTCTTTGTCTGCAAATGCAACCTCCCCTACCCAACTTACCTCCACACACGTATGTATATCCCTTCCCCAACATTCCAATTTCACCTTAAAAAAAAGGGTGCCTGTCCCACAAAAAAATATTGCCCCATACATAGCGCTCCATTTCACAATCAAGTCCACTGGACACATTTAATTATTACATGAATTAATCAACACAGTTATGTTAGCTCACCCGTCTCTCTGGGGTGTGAGGCTCCAAATTCCAAATTCTGTACACCCTGCACAGCTGTACAAGTAATGGAGAGCTATTGTCCTTTTCTACACCCATCCTGCACATCCCTACCTGCTTATCAGTCATACCTCTCAACTGTACAGGTTTTTGCAGAATGTCCAGATTTTTTATTCATATTTTTGGTCTATTTTTTCATAAAATTGTGGTTTTCCGGCAAATTAGTGGCAAGCTGGCAAATCTTTAAACACTGATGTTAGAAAATAATGACAAACATTTGAGTTTCTGACTTCATACCATTCAGAAGATTCATGCTAATGCAAAACCTGTTTTTCTATCAACTTCTAAGTTTATAAGAGCAATATATAAAAAAAACTCCCTATTTTTTGGGCCTTTGTCCCACTTTTATATATGATTTTGTCCAGATTTCCTGCTCTAAGAGGTTGAGAGGTATGCTTTCAGTATGTTTTTCCCCTGTTTGCCACATTTCAGCATTTTCCTAT
This sequence comes from Protopterus annectens, assembly GCF_019279795.1. NCBI lineage: Eukaryota > Metazoa > Chordata > Ceratodontiformes > Protopteridae > Protopterus > Protopterus annectens. The sequence continues at coordinate 335,014,761 of NC_056735.1, forward strand.
CACCCCTTTTTTCTTTTCTTTTTTTTATAATTAGCACGGGCTTAAGCTTAAAACAGCTTAAAAGTGCCTTAATCATCTTATGTGTTTCTGACAGTGTTAGGTACATCTGCAAAATAATCACCCATGAATAGCTCGAACCCAGGCCCATGTTAATTACAGCACAGTGGACTAGTCCAGTAGGCCACTCATGACTGAATTATGACAGCTGTTTCCACCAACATGTCCTGATTGCCACTGACACACTGCAAGTACATATAATGGGGAAACTGACAATGTACATGGGACTGTGATGCAGAAACTGCGCCAGTACAAAGCCAAATAAATAATAATGGATGTACATGAGGCCTGGGGTAACAGGTATAGCTGTCAGCTGTACAGACTATTGCAGAATGTCTACACTTGTGCTCCCTAAGTTTGGCATGGCTTTTACAAAAACATGTGGGTCTGCTAAACTACTGGCAAGTCATTAAAGACTGAGGTTAGACGATTATGACAGACATTTCAGTGTCACACCTCATAACCATCAGAAAACACATGCTAATGCAGTTCTGGTATCACAGACTATATGCATGTTCATGAATCTTGCAAATACACCTACTGCAGCAGTGATGCAGTGACTCAGTAGCTCAGTCTGTTAAGTGCCTTGGGTTCAAATCCAGTGCATTGCACTTTAGTTACATTCTTGTGAATACAGCAAATAATGACTGAGTCAGGCACTTTTCAGCAAAACAGGTTGCTGCTACTGAATTCACTGCTACCCATGTTAGCAAGTCAAAGGCCTGAAGGTATAGACACACTGCACATATTCATATAGCCTACCTTTATTTTACCTACTACTCTCTGATTGGCACTGTTATATAGCAGGTGTATCTTAACTACATGCCTCGACTTGACTGTTATGGGTACCCTCACCCTGGGTCTGTTGTAATGACAAAGCTGACACTGCTCTCTCAGTGACACATATAGCTTGCTGTCCTCCATAGTGTTCATACTCCCCACTATGAGTCCTAGGAAAAAGCAACAGCTTCAGACTGCAACATATGCAACTGTACATTAAGTTACCTGCCACAGACCTACCATACCGCACAACCCCATAGAACATGGGATCCACACAACACCCATACCTAAAGGGGTGTGAGGCAAAGGTCAAGAGACAGGGATATGTGTCACACTCTGCCCCCACAAACATTCAGAACTGATATACCAGCAGCTACTGCAGCACCATGCATATTCTGATGGGTATGACATCTGAAACGCACATGTCTCTTCCCCCTTACTGACCTCAACCCACAATGTTTAACACTGAACGTTCAGATAATCACAACATCATTTGACAATGGCCAAACATAGCATGCAAAATTGTGGACATACCTCATAAATCTCAACAGTGGACAGTATTTGTACCTACCCTTTGCAATGCTGTAGTCTCCACACCTTACTAATGCCCATCTCACAGACTAAGAAAGGGGCCAAGGTCTACATGAAGGCTTTAAATATTGCACTGTTGTGACATCCCATTGGCAAATGAAAGTGCTACCCAGCTGTTCTGGATGGAGATATCAAGTCTGAGACACAGACTGGTGCACAGGCCATCACCTGTTATTGAGCATTACCTACAAAAGGCAAGCAGCTGCCTATAGAAAACAGGTCTGTAACTTGCTTTACCAAGACAGACTGTGATTTCAGAAGCATGTTCCTTGAAAATATGTGCACAAATGGATTACATCACTCAACCAGGTATGTAATACAAGTCCCCATATAATGGGATGTAGATGGGAGTATACAGTTATGGGGAATAGTGATTACAACAGTAGGCCTGTAGTACATCTCTGGGAATGACATGTTGGTGAGAGTCTGCTGTCCAACAAGTACAGGCATGCCTCTCAACTGTGCCTGCTGTGACTGAAATCTCAGCTCTGGCCCTCTCACTCCCTCAAACAATGGTTGGCTCCTGTACGAATGCTGCTGGATTACGTGTTAGAAATAGTGACAGTAACTAAGGGTGGACACAGCTGTTATATCACATGATGTACTGTCATTCAGCTCCTCTCAGTCTATGAATGTTACACAGGAATAGTTCAGACATTGTACAGGTGTCTCTGACTGTTCCTGATGTACTCTGGCTAGGTCACTGTTTTGCCGGCATTCGTATCTCATCACTTGACAGCTATGGCTAGCATAACTGGCAAACCTTTACAGCAGAAATCCAGGTCATAACCATTATTAGTTGGGAGGGGGGGCACAGATCCAACCTCAGTGACAGAGTGTATATATTGGTCATAAAAAGTAAGGGTATGAATACAGCAACATATATTACTGCAGCATAACTGTTTTCTGAGGGTTATGGTGTGTAACAGCCAGATTCTCTACATTCTGAAAACAAACAGCAATTATTGTCCAACCATCTGCCAGACATCTTCATGTTTCTGGTAAAAAGATCACATATACAGGTACACGTACACATTATGTAAACATCTGTGTACTGGAGAAGTAGGATGCCTACAGGGAAGATAGCCTACAACACATTTGCATCACTGTCTATCACTGTGGCACATGAATGCTGCTGGACTATCCCCATATACTTGTAATAACACACAGCTATTTGTCTGACAGTGGCCGTATGACATGGTACTGGAACATTGCCCATAGGGAACACATCACAGTCGATGGCATTGATGGGAGTGGAGACACACAGCACACTCTGTCACAGCACACAGGGACATAACTGGTATTGCTACTATGTTGCTGATAGCCACACGTATGTTGCATTGATAGATGGTGTGGTCTGATGTGGGATGTAGCAGTGGATAGTGCAGGCCAATTTGGATGCTCAGGGTCTGTACATAGTGGCTAGGAACATATATGGCCCTGTGATGTGTTCCCCTCTTCTTGTCTTTCAGACAGGCTGTGTATACGGAGGCACCCGCCATTTTCAGCTGTTGAAAATAATGTTATCCTGGATGGCCTCAGACTGCATCACAACATTCTGCTGTCCAGGAGTCAACAGAGCCATGAACAATGTGCAGCACTGTGGGCTGACCTCATCACAGCAGTCAACTATGTAGGGCTACAGGACAGAAGCTAAGAGCAGGTCCAACACCAGGCAACAAATATGGTAAATGCTGCATGGCAAAGTGACACTGCTGTGGCCGGGGACCATGCTGCCACTGGTGGAGGGCCTGCAGCAGAACAACCACTCTCAGCCACAGAGGAATTCCTGGCAATCCTGAGACCAACCACCATCTCCCAAGCATCCATCACATCATACATCATGGAGGTGGGTGCCACAGCATCTACAGCAGAGGAGCATTCAAGTATGCCTCCTGTGTTCATCAGTGTAATACTGTATCAGTCACTGTGGCAGCCTCTGCATACCAGTATGGATGTCAAGTTAATCTGCATTGCGGGGGTTGTTTTTAATGCACACTTGTACACACATATTCAGAATGTCAGCAATGTAGGCAGTATTACAGTACCTACTCTACATGTTGATATACACACGTATTATCCTGTAACAATGCCACATTTGGTATTGCTGACAATACCTCTTCCTCACATTTCCATAGGTACGTCAGGTGGCAAGAGTCCAACGTCATGTACCTAGTGAGTGTGATACTGTTTTTTGTGGATCATATATACCCTAAAAATGTTAAGGGATGATATTTTGCTGTAGACACAACTATGTTTAGCCAGAGTACAATACGTTTATTTTCAGTTTTGGAGGGATTAACTGACGTGCATTGAATTGGTAATCATAGTAGTGTATTTGCAGGTGCAGTAACATATTTGCACTTATTTTTGTGAAGGTCTATGCAGTCTGATATACAGGGGGCAATAATATGCTCAAAATTAGTGCACTGTATTTCCAGTGTAGGTCTATCACATACACTGACATAGCGCTTATCTTACAGGTGTATAGTACTGGCAACATTAACTGGATGTAGCTGCAATGCATGTCATAAAGGGCCTGTTTTGTCTGTGTATGTTGTAGTCTGCTTGCGTGTTGGGCATGGTATCAGAAATAACATGTGGTATGTGTAATGCAGTTGTGGCTCCTCACCTGTATGTGTGTGAGTGGATCACCATACATAATAGTGCAGGTTGTAATGTACTTCTTTTTTCTTCCTTCTCACAGTTGACTGTGGGGGTTGGAGTGTGTCCCCCTCACAACCTAATGTCAGTGTCTCATCAAACTCTGATGATGATGGTATCCATAGTGAGGCACAGGTGGGGTTGTTGGGGGCTGAATCCATCCCCATGAGTTGACATTCCACTTCCTCCCGCATTGTCCCCGCACACAGTCAGTATGCACACACATACCCAGTCCCCTGTGGCCACATATATCGAACAGTCAGAGTGTGGTGACATCGATTAGGAGAGTGTGGCATCAATGGCATCAATGATTGTAGACACTAGTCATAGACAGAGAGCTACTGAGGTCCCATACAGGCAGATTTACTGGGGTCCTCAAAGGAGGATTGCTGCCCATCCACCACCTGTCATAGTTGTCACATCACAGGTCACTTGACACATGTTTCAGTTCATCATAGAGGCTCAGGAACACTCCAAAAGCAAGACCAGATGGATGCTCAGGTTCATGAATACATCACTGTCTGACATCCTTGACTACTTCCACCACATTGGTGATGCCATGTGTCATTTCACTGATGTAGTGGACAGACAATGTGGTGAGACATTGTCAGTTCTTGACCACACATTGACTGTGCTAAACATATGATGGGAGTAGGACATTGGACACATGGCCATAGGTCAGCAATTACATCTGCTGAGAGTCCACGTGGCCATGCACATTCATGCTCCCATAGTGGCAGTACCTCCAGCACTACAGAAAGGAGGGTAATGTCCACACCACAATGTAGTAGGCCATGGGCATGTAGTCCTGGGTAGTCCCATGAGGGATACGGGCCCAGCAGACACCAGCCACCATCAGTGGGCATGGTGGAGCCAGTGCCACTCCTGGCAGAGCCAGTTCCCATGTGCATGGTTGGAGATAGTGAACTGTTCATTCTGCCAGGTACAGTCCAACATACCCACATGTAGGGCTAGCACATGTCTTGACTATGTACACGCACAAACTCAAACATCACAGTCACATGCAGGCCACGAACAGACACACACGGCACTTCTGCATGGCCCAGCTGACCAGTAGCCCTCCCTGACTCACACACAATGTCAGGTTTTTGGCACAGGTTAAGCCTCTGGAACCCCCCACACCACACCCCTCCCTGTGCATGTGATGATACCTGTGCCACATCCCTGCCATCCATACCATCAATGCAGGGACATGCAAATATGTGTCTGATGCACAGGGTGACTACATTACATTACATGACATTTTGTAGTGCAGTAGTGTTATGCCATGACTGGTGCTGTATGCTGGCATGTGTCATGAGTACACATCAAAGTGTGTGTACCTTTGCTGCATGATTTTAGATTGGTGGTAGTGTTGCAGACTGACAGGTGTCTCTCAGACCTTTGTATGCTTCTGTTCCAGGGATCTGAGTGGCTATGCTCTGGAGACTTGGAGGCAATGCAGTGGTTCAGGGTGGCATGGCAACAAAGTAGAAATATGACATCAGCAAGGCTCGGCTTTATATGTGCATGGTTACCTAGGTACGTATGTGTAGAACAGTGTGTCAGGGACAATGGGGGTGAACAGTGTAATGCTGCATGCATACCTCAAAACAAGGTATGCTACCATTGATACGTGTCACCTAGATGTTCTGTACCTACAAATGTAGGTGGTGGTGGATAGCATTTTTGCCTAGGTAGATGTGGGCTATTTAGGGCCAGCAGCTACTCACAGGGTCTTAAAATGTATAAGCATTGCACACAGATAGGCACACTGCTGCAAGGGGATATATTTATACACAAACACATACTGCAGCAAGGGGATATATTTACACACACATACACACACACACACACACACACACACACACACACACACACACACACACACACACACACAAATACACACACACACACACACACAAAGAGTTACCCTTACTGGGATTAGAACCCCTACCTATCTAGTAGTATACGCTATAGCACTAAGAACTTATCACATGCGCCATGGAGCTTATCTGTTTTGAGAGTGTCTGCCAGTGCTGTTAAGGTGGATGACATCAGCATGCTGTTGACAGGAAGGCAAATGTTGTGGAGGAAGCTAGTCACAGGGCCATAAAATGATTGTCCATTGCACAGACGTAGGCCTGACGGGCATGTCTTTACTGCTGTATGGGAAATATCTACATACACACACACACCAGATGGCTGATGTGAGAGTAGAAGCCCTGCCTACCTACTATTACATACTACAGCTCATAGTATTAGTTGCATGTTCCACCAGCTACATGTGGTGTACATGTGGCTGCAGCCACAGTACTTATGCACTACACAAAGTGGCCTTCTGTTACAAAGCCTGTGTGGTCTGCAGAATGAACCTGCTTTATGCTGTTATTGTATCTAGACTCATAGCAGTTGGTAACTGTTAATACCCTTGCTATGTTTGTACAAGTAGCAGTACTGCCATTTCTGGCCATTTACAGTTTGCTAGGTGGAAAATTGGCTAGTGACATTATGGTCTGTCCAAGTCCTGCATTGCAGCCATTCTACATTACACCACCTGCTCATCATTGTCTGTCTACAGAGTGAGATACCACAGGCACAGGGTTCTGTGTTTGGGTGGATTATGTCATTATGCAGCTGTGGTCTTTTACCATCAGACAACAGTTGTGTGTATAGGTGGAGTCAACCCCAACTTTCTGCATGTAGGTGTGGATATTTGTGCATCCCCACATGCATACACACACACAGACACACACATATCTATCTATCTATATATATATATATATATATATATATATATATATATATATATATATATATATATATATATATCAATCACAGGGATGTCAACATATCTATCTATATATCTATATATATATATATATATATATATATATATATATATATATATATATATATATATGTGTGTGTGTGCATGTAGGGTTCCTATTAGAATTCCGAATGCTTGAAATGTCGAATGTCATATGGTCGACACCATATGATCGACATTTCAAGAGTTTGAAGGTTAAACGTAATGGCGCTGTTCGGTGCAGAATGGGAGAATTTCCCTTTTCTGCAATGCAGTGTGGTCTCAGAGTTGATATATTTAAGTAGGAGGTGTGTGGGAGGTGCAGGGGTCTTGCCCCCCTGCCAGCACCATTAAGGTAAGTTTTTTTTGTTTTGTTTTATTATATATTCAAACTTTTAAACTTCGATCATATGTTGTCGAACATATGAGATTCGAAGTTTAGAAAGTTCAAATATATGATATAGACCCTATATATATGTGTATGTATGTGTATAAATATATATATATATGTATATATATATATATATATATATATATATATATATATATATATATATATATAGATATATATATATATATATAGGTTCATAGGTTCGTACTAGGCTATCTGCCCTAGGGCATTTATAAGCCTAGCCAGAGTGTGTTTGGCTTTCGCTACCCATTTTAAATTAATTTTGCTATGCCCTTCTTCGAGGTTAGTATACTGTGCCTCTGTCTAACAGTGACACAGAAGTGATACCCAGGGTAAACCTACGATCTCCCATCCACTCATCAAGATTCCTCTTGAAGACAGTCAATGAGGGACTCTGCCTAACCTGGACTGGGATTTTATTCCAGAGTGAAGGGAGCCTCTGGGTTATGAATCTGTCCCTCCAGCATGTCCTATTTATTTCAGTGCTGAGGTTCAAGTCTCTCGAGCGCATAGCTTGATGGGATTTGGATTTTCTAAGGTGCAGCATGTCCATTAATTCCGGGTTGGACATGGCTTTATACGTCAGGCACAGATCGCCTCTGAGCAGGCGGTATGCCACTGAGTAGAGCTGGAGTTTCTTTAACCGGGCAGCATATGGCATCTGTTTGAGCCCTTTGATCCTCTTGGTGAGGTACTTTTGGGGTCTTTCCAGTTGATGCAGGTGTATGGTAAGGTACATCCCAAAAGGGGCATTGTACTCAATTATGGGCCTGATGAGGGATGAGTAAAGAGTCACGATGACCTCCCCTGATCTAGATGTGAATCCCTTCATGATTAGGTGGGCTATATAAAATGTTTTTCTAACCACTTTGGCCACGTGGTTGTCAAATGAGAGATTGCTAGCAACTTGGGTCCCCAGGTCCCTAATTACTTCTTCTGTACTTAATGGATTACCACCTATGTGGTAATTTGTGGGCACTTTGTTTTTGCCAAAGGGGATGACTATTCACTTTTTGGCATTTAGCTTGAGGCCATGGCTCTGGCACCAGTTGTCTGTTTCTATGAGGCCCTTTTGGAGGATGCTTGTTTCGGCTGGAGAGTCAATTATGGCACCCAGTTTGCAGTCATCTGCGAACTTGGTCATCCACTGTCCTTCTGTGTTGGCCTGTACCACCGAGACATATATACTGAACAAGAGAGGTCCCAGTACTGAGCCTTGTGGGACGCCACTTGTAACTGGTTTGGAGTCTGACATGGCTCCAGCAATTCTAACCATGTGGGTTCTGTCCTTGAGCCAGTTTGCAACCCATCTAGTGACATAGGAGTTTATATTTAAGCTGGTGAGCTTATCTATAATGCCCGAGTGGGGTATTGTATTAAAGGCTTTTGCGAGGTCCAGGTAGGCTGTGTGGACCACCTTCCCCTCGTAAATGGCCTTGGTGACTGTTTTAAAGAAATCAACCAAGTTTAAGAGGCAGGGTCTGCCCTTAACAAAGCCGAACTGGGTAGGATCCTGTGTCTGTAGGTCCCCAATATCTTTATTCATGAGGTCCATGATGATCCTTTCCATAGCTTTGCAGACCAAACTAGTCAGGCTTATGGGGCGATAGTTTCCAGGATCCGTTGAGGCACCACCTTTGTGGAGAGGGACCACTGTTGCTGTACGCCACTCTTTGGGTACATATCCTGTAGTAAGGCTGAGATTGAACAGTAGTTTTATGTTTGGGTTTAGCTCTTCTTGGAGTTCATGTAGGACGCAGCCCGGGACACCGTCTGGTCCCATTGATGCTGTGTTTTTTGCTTTGGAGAGGGCAGCTCTTACCTGAGCATCTGAGATGTCAGGGGGGCAAGCACTCTGCTGGGATAGATATTTGCCCTTTTGGTGGGAGGGGGATTTGCTGAACCTGTCAGCTAGGATGTTGGCAATGTCTGTGGGTTCGTGTATTTTTGTCATTTTGGACTAATTCTGAGCATATCTGGGAATTCCCACCCAGGTTCCTAACATAACTAAAGAAAGCCTTGTGATTATCCATAGTGTCCTGTGCAATTTTTCTCTCAAAGTTGGCCTTAGACGATTTTATGAGTGCCCGTAGTTTTTTGCTAATACTGATCAGAGATGCCTTCCCTTTTTGGGATTTTGCTCTATCATGTAGTAGCTTCCTCCTTCTATTGTATAGTTTGCTTATGGCTGGGGTCCACCAGACAGGACGTCTGCCTTTGGAAGATTGGCTCTTGGTTTTATTTTGGATTGCATGATCCATGCATTCCTGAAGGTGTTCATAGAATGCATTTATAAAGGATTCTGCGGTCTGGGCCGTATTTTCCACAGGCCCGGGGGCTTTGAAGGGTTCCACCTCGGTTTTGAGGAGTGTGAAATTTGCTTTAGAGAAGTTTTTCATTGTGGTTTTCAGGGCAGGGGGAGGAGTCAGGATGTGAATATCCAGTGAGATTAGTTTATGGTCTGATCTTACCAGTGAGGGATACACTTCTGGTCTGGAGCATAGAGTCCCCATGTTGGTGATGATCAGGTCCAGTATGTTTTCCCCTCTTGTGGGAGTGGTAACAAGTTGTTCCATAGCATTTGAGTTTATAAATTCTAGGAACCTTTGGACTAGGGTGTTGGAGCTAGAGTAATGCTCCCAGTCTATGTTTGGGTAGTTGAAGTCACCCAATATAATGGTGTTTGGAGAGACCTTCATATTTTCCAGTGTTCTCAGGAAGGCCAAGTGGAGTTCCTGGGTTTGTGAGGGTGGTCTGTAGCAGGCTATAAACTGGAAGGCAGTTTTACCCACTGTTAGTTTCACATGGATCGTCTCTGATGCTTCGTGCTGTGCCACCAACCTGGAAGTGTGGGTATCTTTGACGAATATTGATACTCCCCCTCCTTTTGTGGTTCGGTCCAAGTTTTGGGGCCAAAAAGCATGGTATGAGGTATAACCTGGTAGTGCTGGGGTGCTCTCGGGAGCCTTGAACCAGGTTTCTGTTACTGCACAGATATCGATGTTCTCCATGCTAAGGAGAGTTTCAAGTGCGTGCATCTTGAGGTTTAGACTTCTGGCATTGAGTAGCATTACTCTTAGTTTCTTATCCTTTGTGATACCTATGGAGGTGGGTTTGTCTTTTGAGCCTTGCCTAAAAAAGGCACTATGGGGGTAGCAAAAGCCTTTGCCAATATCCAAAAGCCCAGGGGTTACAAGTGCAAGCCGTCCCTAGCGAAGCATCGTGGCTTGTCAAGCATGTCATCCCAGGCTGACAGGCATTGGATCCCCTTTGAATGACACCAATACTTAAGCCAATTGTTGAAATTGATCATCTTGTCTTCATATTGTGGCATCATTCTTGGTGAGGGTAAGATGCTACTCAATGTCAGGGTCATACCAGCCTGGGCTACATGCTCAGAGAGCTCCTCTATGTCTCTTTTCATGTAGTCCAGGGAGGTACATCTCAGGTCATTCACACCAGCATGGACAATGACTGAGTCATATTTGTACTTGCCTTGGAGTGACCTGAGTGCTTGTGTTATGTGGCGGATCCTAGCGCCTGACAGGCAGCTCACCGTGACCTTCTCCTTGTTCAGCCTGGTGAGCGGGACGTCACCTATTACAAGTGTATCAGGTGTGTTGTTTAGCTTTAAGGGCTGTGACTGTTCGGCACACTGGCTTTGTGAGTTATGTGTTGCACATGTTTTGTTTTGGGGTAGCGGTTGCTTGGGTGTCTGCTTTGGAGGTCTCTGCTGCTTAGGCAGATTTTTATTTAGAGCCTCTGAGTATGTTTTTGTGTGTTTATGTGTTTGGTTTGCTGTCGTGGTAGGTCTATGTGAGACTGGAATTGTAGTAAGTGTGGTTTCCTTCTCCTCCTGACTGGTTTCGCCAGTACTGAGTTGAGAGAGCTTAGCCTCCAGTATGGCTATATGCTTGCATCTCTCACTTGTGTTGGAATTTGTTGGGAGGAGGAAAGGGTTGTCTATGTACATGAGGCAGTTGTAACATTGCCTCAAGATTCCCAGATTCACCAGCTGGACCGGAGAGGAGATTGAAAACTGACCTTTGGACATGCTAGAATAGTATTGGGAATTCCTTTATAATTGAAAAAAAGGGCCTATGTGGAACAAGGTACTCAAGGGGAGTTAGTGAGGGTGTAGTGCTTTTAATTTTTTAGTGCTGACTTATATAATTGCTTTAGTGAGCAAGTGCCAGGTAACTTAAATGCAATGTGTTACAGGTAACTTAAATGCAAAAACGACAAACAGTAACTTTCTTTCAAGTGAAACAAGGAAATAAGTACAGTAAGCAATGCAGATATCACTAGTGATCCACGGAAGCGCTGAAAAGCCGTGTTTTAGGTGGAATTAGCATTTCAGGGAAATAACAAGCAAACAACAAGCATACAAACAGATTCAGCTGGCCTGGATCTAGTCTATGTTACAGCAAACAAGGTGTTCCAATTTCAGTAAGAAACAGTTCAAATATGCAGGCACTATAAGCCTTTAACCAGAAATTCCCAACTCAGAAGGGCAGAGTCCAGCCTCTCCTCCTACAAGAGTGCAGACCACGAACCCTTTTAATGTAAAATAAGTGGCCTGAAGCCCAAGTGCTTAAACCAGAATTAATACACTTTTAGAATAACAGACACTGAGCCCTCAATCAGCAGTTCCCAACTTAGAAGGATGTAAGCTACCTGTTCTGCCACTACAGTGCAGACCACAAACCTTCTTAATGTAAAACAACTGGTCTGAAGCCCAATTGCTTAAACTAAAAGGCTTAGAATGAGTTACACCAAACAGTAATAAATACAATTGAGTACTTTTAAGATGACTCAAAAGCAAAATAAAGTAGGAAGAAACACAAATACAGTAAAAGCAGATAATTTTTTATTTTTTTTTGAATGAGCAAATGAAATGGGCCCAGGAGTTACAGGACAGAAACAAGTGCAAATGCAGGCCTTCAAATCAGAAAGTTGAGAGAGATGGAAGACCGCCCAAATGGCCAATAACTACAAATTCTGGGCCAGAACCACTCCTTATGTGGTAGACATGCAAAATTGTAGGTGCAGCCAGCTTCAAACCATAAACACCATCAACCATGCTAATGTACTTAGCCCACTGAGCAACTCTAGCCACCAGAAAATGACGCTTAATTCCTGACACTATCAACAGTAGACAGACATATACACTTTGACTCCTGCATATTGTGGAAATAGTACATGTAGCGAGGTTGTTTTGGACAGCCCTGAGATTGTGTCATCTGCTGCTATATCCTTGCAAACATACTGTTACTGCAGTTGTATGGGAACACAGCTGTATTGGGGGTAGGGGACTCTAGCACTGACCTATGACCCCACTCTATGGCATTTTCCTCACATACTGCAGTGGGTTTTGTTGCCTTGTGGCCTAATGCATATTATGGGGCAGCCAGTAGTGGACAGAGTACCTGTTGTCCCACATAGCTGTTAGTTCTCTGCAGGTAGCCAAGTAGCCCACTATATTCCCTTGTCTACATGCAGCAGGTCCATACATATGCTAACATAGTCTAGTTTCCCAAATATTTGTTGTAAAGGAGAGTGACTTACCTTGTGAATACTGCAGTTGAGATAACAGTGTTTAAGGGCTGACTCTCTCTGATGCACACAGTACACAGCCAATACATGGTAAGGTACAGGTTGTGTGGTGTTGCTGGCATCTTTTTTACTATGCATGTGAGTTGGAGTAATATGCCAGTCCCTAGGACCCTAGGTTGTCAGTGCATGTGCCAAGTATTGTGTCTTTGCCAAGGCCAGGGCATACTGGGCATGCCTACATCTGCCTACAGGGACAGCCTCAGGGGGTTCCTCCTCTGAGTCCTACTGTGGGTGTGGCTGTGGGGACCTTGGAACTAGTGAGGGGCTATGTGTCCTTTCCCTGTGATGATCATGCTGCAACTGTTTCTACAGGATCATATTGTGTAGCACATACTGTGAACATCTGTACACGTGGCTGGAGAGTACTGCAGGGCTCCAACAGATGTACTGAGGCACCAGAACCGTGACTTGAGCAGACCAAACACATGCTCTATGATGTTCCTAGTTTGTGCATGTGCCTCATTATGGAGTTCTTCTGTAGGTGTGTGTGCATTTCTGATGGATGTCATCATCAACGGTTCCAAGGCACAGCCAGCATCCCCCACTAGATTGGAGTATGGGAAGTCCCCCCTGGCAGACATCTGGTACAGTTGTGATGTGTGACAGATATGGGAGTTGTGATAACTGCCAGGTCTGCCAGCACACACATTCATGATGATGCCCTGGGTATTGCACATGATCTGCAGTTGATGGAGTGATACCCCATTGTGGTTGACGTAGAGTCTACCCTCCTCACTGGGCGGTGCTTTAATGTGTGCACTGATCTCAGCCTCTAACACATACAGATGTAGCAGAGCAGCAGCATTCTGTCAGTTAAATTTCCCAAGTCTGTACTCCAATGATGCAGAGTGTGGAGGAAAAATCAGATTGTTGGGTGTATGCATACTTTATAATGCTCTGCTGCAGATGTAGCCTGTGTGATTGGCTAACTATGATGCATTCTACCTGTCAGTTACATTATTGAGGGGTTTGAATGGGTCAGTGTAAGTGGAAACGGGGTTATCAGTATTTTCTACATGATTGGCTTTCACAGGCAATTTCCTTTTTTTTTTTTTTTTTAAACTGCCTTCCCTGCTAAGTACTGATGTGCAGCGTGCAAACTCACGGAGCTGGTGTAAATACTTCTTAGCAGTCTTGATACACCCCTATGTACAGGCATGCTTAGCAGAGCTCAAATCAGCTGCAACACATGCTGTGCAACTAAACAAAGCTTAGCAGCACAGGACAACCCCCCTGCTTAGCTGAGAGGCAAGCTGCACAAACAGGTGCCTCAGAGCTCCAGTCAGCTTAAACATATAGTGACACACCCCTTTTTGATGTCAGCTAGCTCTTTTGTGGCCCCCAATACAGTTGTGGTGCGACACAGAATTTATCTGCAGACACAGTAGCCCATTTTTGCTATTCAGTAACCTCAGCTCATTTGCATACAGATCCATGCACACAACCTGGAAACTTCAATATTCCAGGGCCTGCCTCCTTATCAACCACTGAAATCTACCATTGTACATACACCATGCAGCACCCTATAATACATTATGCTCACATATTTCTTATTTTTACTTTTTATACTTTTTAATATTTTTTTTTGTAAAATAGCATGTGTGTGCACTGCTGCGCACCACACAAATGTAATATGAGTATTAAAAAATATATTTTTTACATTATTTTGCATGATTTTTTGGACACACAGGATATAGCTCTGAACATAACTATGCCTAGTATGCAATTCCTGACTTTCTAAATGGGCTTCTACAGCCCCTGTTTCATTTTTATTTTTTTTTGTACACGGATATTTTTTGTTTATACTTCGGACACAAACACAGCATCTGCAGGACTGCCTATCTGCTTGCTGGATCACTCCAGCACCCTCATTTGCATGCAATTCACCTGCTTATGAGGTTATTTGCATGCCTTGGGCACTTCCATGTTCGCTTGCGAGTGCACTCCCCTCTGCTCTGTTTACTGGATCGCACGGCAGCTTACTTCCGTGTAAGCTCCGTGCCACTATGCCTACACGGAAAATCACTTTGTGTAGGATTTACTGAATTCCCCTTACTGTTTTTCAGAAATCTGTTGTATTAATGAATACATTTTTTTTTATTTAAAGCTTCTAAAGTTTTCGTTGTGGAAGCATTTTTCTTTCCTCAAATTTCTCTCTTAATCATTTTGTATATCTTATGTCTGGAAATTCTGGACTTTTTGCGTAATAGTAACAATACGTAATTTATCTTCAATAGTCCACTTTATCATCTTTATGGCTCTTCTTTGGCCTATCGATTTTGTGATTTTTGTAGACTATTTCCTTCTACAACAGTGGGAGCCCATCCTCCCCTTGGGCCTGGCCTGGCCCCATTTTAGGAATGTTTCCATATTTTGAGGATTTTACGCTGTCAGCTTTTCCTTTCCTGGCGCCAGTTTGCCTAACAGGAATGGGCACTTTTTTATCTTGAGTCTTGTGCACCCAGCTGTCTTTTTTTGTCCATGATATATGCTATATAAATACAGTCTCTATATCAGTGCCATCTTGGTGAGATTTTATGAAAAACAGGATCCACCTTGCGAAGGTACTCACCAAGACTTGAGGATGAATTCAGTTTCAGCAAGAATATACTCTCCTTTAATTGCTGACTTATCTTCTCTCCATTTGGACCCCCATCTAAACATTTTCATGTACGTACTGTCTTAAACTGTAGCTATGAGGTGCACTCTGTTCATTTTAAGATAAGAGTTATATCAGCATTTTTTAAGTTGTAGTGCTCCTGTGAATCACATTTGCATTGAGAGCTTATGATAATTATTGCATTCAAATGTTACATTTTGTTAGTGCTTTATGAGTATTGGATAACACTATATGGTTATTTTCAAAAGAGAATATGGATTTCTACTACATGACCCTTTGTCCCTGTCCTTGTAGTTTGATTCCCTCTAACGTTTAATGTTTTTTCAGCAACTTAATTAATAGTAACTAACAGGCAAATTTGGAACATCTTAATCATATTTTGATATCTTCACATTACAAACAGTGCATAAAGAGATTACAATGCATGAAGTATCATGACTGTGTTATTGAGATGGATATAAATCCCTCTTTGCAGGAGATTTCAACACATAAAGTGACAAAAAATGTAGCACAATCAATCACTCAGTCAGGCAATCAGAAAATGAACCAATAAATAATGCATTTATGTTCAAAGAAAAATTAAAAAATAGAAATGGAACAGGATAAAACTCCAAGTAAAGTATACAATGCTTGGCATAGAGTATAATAACAGATATATAACATGACAATAAATAGTCATCTGCCATGGAATTATCACTCTTATGAAGAAAACTAGGGCTATATGAATCATCACAATGACACCCTACAGTAAAGTATGTTTTTCTATATATTATATATTTACTGGATTAGTGTTGGAATGAAAAATGTTTATTGAACTGGTGGAAAGTAAGACTAACTGGAGTAAAGTGTTCCATACACATGTGGAGTCATGCTGCAGACTTAAGGAATTGATGGAGGAGAGCCTAGATCCATGCACATGCATGGTACAGTCTAGAATTTGCCATCTCCCACACTTATCTGGGGATAGCTTGCAATGTTCTTTTTTTCAAAAACAGATTTAATTCCCTGCTGGGCTAGTCAATAGCAAGTCTGACAGAAAGGTGGTGCTACAGCACTGGACAACATTAATCTGACTCAGTTGCTATGCCAAGTCCTCAGGTAAGTTTAGGCTTTGCTCAGTATTGGCAATGAGATTTGATAACATAGAATGTTATTTAATTTCAACTCCTGCTCTTGCCATAGTGAGACTCTTTTCAAATCAATGCCTAGGATATTGAACTACGCACTATTTGACCCCTTATGACATCATCCGCAGGTGCTGCCATATTCTATGGAATTAAAAAGTGATTGGACAATTGCTCATTATACAGTACATACAAACACAATGCTTTTTTCTTTATAAAATGTAGTTCTGCTTATGCAATTAGAATAAAAACTACATATCTTAAATCAGAAATACCACTTTATACATGGTGAGAACCATAATTACAAAAAAAAATGGTACAAAAAAATCTTTGTTGCTATGGGGTTTTATTTATGACTGAAGACAGAAGAATCAGTAGTCTGACCGGCAGATGAGTGCATTGTTAGCAGGACTCTAATAACCCCTCTTCCAGACTATAGATGTGATGCAAAAAGTGAGTCATTGTCTGTGCTAGGGCATAAAGTCCTGATTACACCAGAGGTGACCTGAATTTGGATAGCAACTCGTGTGTCTGAGGTTGTGACAGGAAGGGATGGGTTTGCCATTCCTGAGGGTGGGCATACACTCAGCCAAACCTTCATGTAATCCTGAGCAGAGATACATGGAAGTATGAGGTATGTTTATTGTAGGGGAACAGGACTCCAGCTGAGATCATACAGAGGGATGGCTAAAATGCCACAGAGTCCATTGCACACTGACACCTGGGTTAGTTTGAGAGCAAGATATAAACTGATAAATAGTGGAAAAACACTCCCACAGAAGCAGTGTAATGTCGTCCCAAGATGCTTTGATCTTCTCACTATTATTAATCCTTTTCGGAACAAATTTGAGAGACACAGGAAAGGCAGGCAGACCCGGTGCGTGAAGACAGACGCTGGGGTCAGCTGTGTATAAAAAAAACAAAAAACAATGGGAGTCATTGGGCATAGCTTTCATATTACCAGTCATTCTTTACTTCCTTCCTCAGCTGTTGTCATGAGCCTTATGTAGTGACAAAAAGGATGATATCTAAAACATAAACAATATATTGTATTCCCAAATGTTTTAACTTATGCAGGTGATTTTATTTATTAACAGAAAGGGAATGGAATCTATGTAGGAGTGTTTAATATGTGTTAAACAAGCATAGATAAGGATAATTTTAAAACTTACAGGCAAATGTATAGCATTCATGTTTCTTAGAAAATGAGATGCATTAAGCTTGATATTGAAAACTTTTGCGATGTTAGAAATTATGTTTGGAAAATAAGAAATAGAAGAATGTAGTCTGTATCAATCCATTCATCCATCCTCAACCACTATTTCCCAATTTTGCACATGGGTCACAGTGTCACTTCAACAGTGACAATCATCTAGAGCCAAGGTTTACACTCCCAGTGGCTAGTTGCATGAATAATACTATAAAATTAGAAGGAAACAGTGGCATTGTGGAACCTATCTAAAAAGGCATTTAGGAGAAAAAATATATGAATAAGTTTGTATTGGTGGAATTAATTGTAATCTGGTAGGAATACATGTCAAGATAAATTAGATACAGAAGTAATGAAGTTTATTTTATAAGCTTTATTTGGTATTCAGCTGAACCCCATGAAGTGAAATATTTTTATCAGAAAGAGAATAAGAGAGGCATGTATATGTTGCATCCAATACTTAATAAGAGTTTGTTCTTTTTTTAGTACACAGTCAGAAGTATGGCGTGTACAACTTATGGTCAAAGTACAAACAATTGTAAGAAGATTGTTAATCTAAGAAAAGAGGTAAATGTGATATACTGACTGACCACATGAAATATTTTAAAAGGGTAAATGGAAGATAAAATGTATGTGCATCAATGTAAAACATTTATATAACAGCAATAAAATGATTATATTTGGATGATGGAGGGAATGTTTTGCCAAATCTGTTGAAAAGAGGGATAGTAGATATGAAAAACAGTTAAATTAACAAGTAAGAAATGAACTATTTTTTGTGGAGGCTAAATCTTAAAATAGCCAGGAAAAAAAGTTAAATTGAATGTTTTGTTGTAACATAAAGGTTTTTAAATAATCAAGAACTTGGAGAAGTAGGGGTGAATCTTGACCATACAATTTTAAGTGTAAAAGAGTAAAATCCTTTGGAGAAAAGTTGAAAAATCCTGGCGATTTAGAAATGAGAATGTTCATATTGAAAATATTACTTATGGTACCATAAGGAAAATAAAGGTGGATTAAGTAATGAAAATGACAACTTCATATGTATATGGGTATGAGAACAACATGAGGAAAAGTGTAGAGTGGCATCACAAAATAAAAATTGCAATCATGAGAATGAAAGGGGTAATATATGTCGAGAAAGGAAAATAGAAAAAGAAACATAACATTTCTGAAAATGAAAATGGAATATAAATACATGGAAAAAGCATAATTTTGATGAATGGAAAAGGAATGATTTTAATTAAAAAAAGCTCTTGCTTAGTAAGTGCTTTTGGATTTCTAACATTAACCTGAACTGCTGCCAGCTCGGACATATGAGCATTTAATTTGTCATTTTATCCAAAGTACTGCACCTTAATGCCCAGATTCCAAAACAAGTTACACTTGGAGCAGGAGTCTACTCTGAGGAATTATACTACTCCTAATTCTACAAGACATTCTCCAAGTTCCAAAGGTATTGATACAAATGTGAATACTGAAGCAGTATTCCCATTATCAAAATTGGAACTGGGTTTGCAATGGTAGGGGACTGAGAATATTTCCACTGGCATTCACTGGCAATGGAAAAGTTTTCAGTGGCAGTATAGCCCATTATAGTAAATAAAAGAGTTCAGTAAAAGAGCACCTCTACCAGTATGTGGATCCCAGCATTGCAAGTATTAGGTGGTATGCAACCTAAGTATGTACTGTACTGGTTCCCACAAACAAATGGAAAGTTGTCTAGCCCAAGGGAGACCATTGGAAATAGAGCTACTTACATGCACTATACTGGTCTGCTAGAACAATTCCCTTGGAACACAAAAACTAAAAACATAAGTTACCTTTAGCTGCTGAAGACTGCTGTCAAAACCAGCTTGTGTAGCTGTTTGTTGTACAGGCAGACAGGAGCCTGTACAAAGGCTTTATATTTCTTCAGACCTTTTAATTATTCAGATCTTTCTTGCCTTTTTCAAAGACAGTACTTATGGCTCTGTGTTTGTTTTCATCTTTAAAATGACTTTTTCACTTTTTGTGGTTGTAACATACATTGTCTAGTTTCCTTTCCACTCCTCTTGTTTGAATTAGTAGTTTTTCTAAAGACTAAATATTCCACAACGACAAACTGAATAACAGAACAAACAGGAGTGAGAAGACTTCGGAGCTGAGTGCCACACTAATACAGTTTTTATTAAGAAATAACATTAAGTGCTTTCTTCCTTTAGTTTAGTAGACATCAGCCATACTAGCATCTGTTCCTATACTGGCATTATTCTGAATACCAGTATGCAAATGAATTCCAGTAGACATTGCTTATACTGTCATGACTGAAATGCTTCCTTCAGGACTTCCTGTGTGATATAATTTGAAGCAAACTGCTTATGGCAAACATGTTTCAAAGTTCTTATGACATCTGTATACAAACAGATAAAAGGTCTTATCTGATCTGTCAGTTTTCTAAATTAAATTGTTTTCAGTGTTTTGAATGTATTCTGTAAGTTTGTCATACAGTTTACTTTCTAGCAAGGTGAAATTCTTTGATTGGCAACCATAGGTGCTTCTGTTTGTTAATTGTTTTTCTTTGCTGCACTGGCAGTTTACAGCATGGTTTTGAGATGGGTTTCACACTCAGTTTCTCTTATCATAACTATGCTGGTAGGTGTTCTCCATAAAGTAACCTTACAATGCCAATCTGTTATTACAATCTGAAATGGCAAGTTGTTTTTAAAATAACATTTTTACACAACTCAAAATTGTTTTCAACCAGTCTCTCATCAAGATTACTTACTTGAGTTGTCCTGGAATCAAAAAGAAACAGATTCCTAGTGTCTTTAAACACAAAACTGGTAACATCACTGAAATTGGATGAACAACTATTTACAGAACCAGTGTTTCTACTTCCCAATACCTCTCCTGGAATGCTCGTCATGGCCAGATCAATCAAAGTGCATTGTATCCAGAAGGACTGCCTTTTCCACCGCTAACACATCCTGTAACCTAGCGGCCATGATCACCATGACAACAGGAAAAGCCCTCTTGGATGGCATGAATAATAACATCAGAAAGCTGCTTATTAAAGGCAGAAATGTTGTTGATACATGGATGTGTAGTTAAATCAAAAAGATTGCCCTGTGAGAGCTCAATTCCCACTATGGTAAGGTCATCAGTCCAAAAAGCAAACAAATTTCAACACCAGTTCTAAAAAAACTAAGCAACTGAGCAAGACAAACCAACCAAAGACAAACAAATAGCCAGACTCCACAAGTTTTTACTATATGTATAGTTAATATATTTAATCTACATGCTTTTAGGAGATGTAATTTGCCTTGAAGTATTTGTGAATTTTCACTGAGGGATTTATTTAATTATTTTATTTGTATTTCATTAGTTGATTTTAGTCATGTGTTCTTTTGATTTAGTTTAAATGGCTGGGAAGTTTGGTTGTTACATGTTTTCTGAAGAAGTTCATTGACAATTCAAAGAGGACGAAATGCTAAAAACTTGTGGAGTCCAGCTCTTTTTTTGCCTTTGGTTGGTTTGTCTTGCTTGGTTACTTAGTTTTTTGGAACTGGTGTTGAATTAAGTTGTTTTTTTAACCCTTGTTTAACTGAAGACACATATTTCTCCTTCTGAAAATGATCAAATAATTTGAAGTTAGAAATAATAATGTACATGAGTATAATTTGTGAGTACAGTGTATTTTGGGTGGCCTTCAATCTAATACTCCCACCTTGGGAGTTTTTTTTTTAAATTTCTTACCAATGCATTTCATTATGCTGTTTCTGGTGATCTATCCCAAAAAAAGAAAGTACTCCCAACATGCTATTCAGTCACACAGGAACACTATGAAACCATGGTTTGAAATCTCCTCTGGAGCAGCAAGGGAATACTTTCTGCTTCATTAGGTGGAATAAGAAGGGAAACAACCATCACAATCATCTAGAAAAAAATGATGAAAACCACCAAAATTATGAGCATGCATGCAGTTTCCAAACTGTAGCCAAATAACAGTAACAGCTTGAAACTGGTCATTGTCTGACCCTGGTAACAAGACATAAATAAATAAGTTTTCCAAGATCCACAGTGTAAGCATTTCTAGGATTACATTATAAGTAAGAAAGTAAGCAGTTTCCAAATAAAAGGTACAGTTTGTTAAGCCTGACTGTAGTCATTGTGCTTCACCTAATAGTATTAATAACAATAATACAGCAAACTCACCTTAGAACATATTAATCTATTCTAGGCTATTGAGTATACAAGAAGAAGTGCTCACATTAACCAGAGTGCATTACACTTTACTCACATTACTCATATTACTATTGTCACATGTTCACACTGTTAAGTGCTGCCACTATATAGAAATGTAGAGTAACCCTTGGTGACCGGTTCCAGTGTCTAGTACTTCAAAACATATTTTGTAAAATATTAATGGATTTTTGGTTGTGTACGAACTCAGGAAGTTATTCTGTTAATGAAACCATAGCCTAAAGCACCCCAAACAAATGAAATACCTCATCTGTCATCCTCATCCATCATCTTATCTCTATCCTTCTCTCCAGGGGCATCCACCAAAACCCAGGCCTCTCTACCACACTGAATCTAACCCCCAACCGCACCCCCCAAGCAACAGGCAAACCCATCCACTTATCAGCTCTAAATGCTCAGAGCCTATGTAACAAAATTCCCAACCTTCATGCCTGGCTTCTACATAACCAGCCCAATATTCTCTCCATTGCAGAAATCTGGCTTAAGCCCCATATACAAGATTCTGAAATAACTCCTCCCAACTACCACGTGTTAAGAAATGACAGAACACAAAATTAGGGGGGGGTGTAGCACTCCTTTACTCGGCATCCCTCTTAGTCACCCCCTATACCAAACCCTTTCCCAAATTTGGCAAGGCAGAAATAATACCAGCCCTGCTCCACCTAAATAAGCATAAACTCATATTTGTTCTCTCCCTCTATATTACCCCTGGAGACAATATCTCATCCCTTTAAAATATTCTCTCCTGGGTCTCTACCAACATTACTCATGAAACCATAATCCTGGGGGACGTGAACATAAACTGGACCCAATCCAATCTCCCACTAACTCACTCAATATTAACTTGTATAACTTTACACAATTAATCAATTCCACTACCAGGTCTTCCAAGAACTCCATTACTGGAAGTACAATAGACTGCATTCTAGTATCCCATCCTCACTATATCTCTGATAGTGGTATTCTCCCAGACCCTCTAGCTGACCACTTCCCCACGTTTGCCCACTGTCTCCTTTCTTCCATACAACTAACTCACACCTATATTTCCACTCATTCCCTAAAGAATTTAAATTCTGAAACCTTCTCAAATGCACTAAAAAGCACGAACTGGAACCCATTAAAGACTCTTCCCCTAGATAATGCTCTCTCTCCTACTTTAACTCTACTTTCACAAACCTTCTCAATGCCTTTTCCCCTCTAAAATCAAAATGTATAAAAAGTAACCCTGAACCCTGGTTAACCAAAAACACCTTAGCTACTATGCAACTCCGTGACAAAGCCTGGACACATTTCCATAAAAATAAAACCACTATCACCTTAAACAAATATAAAACACTATGAAATAAAGAAAAAAACTTATTACCTCAGACTGCAAATCCTATTTCTCCACTCTCCAAACCAACCACACCACCAATCCCAAACTATTTTGGAAAGGAATCTCATCTCTCCTCAACCAAGGAATAAAAGAAAACCCTTGCCCCAACCTAGATGCCTCTGACATGGACTTAGCCACCCAATTTAACTCTTTCTTCATAGAGTCCATTAGCAAGCTAACATTGTCCTTCACCAACACCTCTACAACCCCTCCTCAGCATGCACCCATCCCTTCCTCCTCTAGCATCCCTTGCCCCCAACCACCACCTTTCTCTATCTATCCCATCTCTATATCCACCATAAAAAAGTCTTCTAAAATTAAAACCCGGTTCCAATTCCCCCGATGAAATTCCCTCCTACTTCCTAAAAGTAGCCGCAGAAGCCATTGCTCTCCCTATCAGCATACTAATTAATCGGTCTCTCTCAGAAGGCCAGGTCCCCCAGCTCTGGAAGAAAGCCTTTATTATTCCTCTCCATAAAGGTGGCAATAATAATGACATCCCAAACTTTCACCCTATCGCCATCCTATCCCCTATTTCTAAGCTACTTGAAAAGTGTGTACACCAACAACTCTTACCCTACCTCATTAATAATCAGCTTCTTACCCCCACACAATATGGCTTTAGACCAGGTCATAGCACCTCCACTACCCTCCTCTCCATATCCACTCTTTTTCTTGACCTCTTTAAGGCATTTGACACTATTTTCCACAGCCTCCTTCTTACCAAACTCTATAAACTTAACCTATCCCCTTCCTCTACCCAGTGGTTCTCAAGCTATCTCACAAACAGGCAACAAGCAGTTAAATGGAAAAAAGCTACCGCACCCTTCCTTAATACAGCTACAGGCATCCACCAAGGTTCCATTCTAGGCCCCCTATTATTCAACATATTCATAAATGATTTCTTCCAAGCCATTCCAAACTCAAGTCTCATCCAATATGCCAATGATTCTGCTATAATCTGTTCCTCCCCTTCCATCACAACTCTTAATAATCTAACACAAGCTGCCTTTTTTTCCACCGAACAGTGGATGCTAGACAACCATCTAGCCCTTAATGCAACCAAAACAAAACTTATGTTATTCAATGCATCCAAAACCTCTTCCCTAGACAAACAATCCTTCATAATTACCAGCAAAAATAATACCCCCCCTAGAACTAGTCTCTGACACAAAATTACTAGGAATTATTATCGACAATCAACTAAAATTTGACAAGCATCTACAAGTAAATATAAAAAAAAAAACATAAAAAATTAGGTATGCCTTACTGCCACAGTCGCTTTATCTCTCCCACCACCAGGATTACATTAGCGAATACATACCTCATCCCATCCCTTTTATATGGTGCATCAATCCTAACCAGCCTACAATCTTCCCTCAAAACAAAACTCTCATCTTGTTATAACAAAATATCCAAATTTGCAGCAGGTTATAGAGCCTCTTCCCACCACTGTAATTCTCTTCACCAACTAAGCTGGCTAGAATTACCAAACTTCCTCACATATACCCAGCTCATCCAAGGAAACACATTAATAGCCCATCTCTCTACCACTCCATAGCAAATACCTTTGAAATGCATAAGCCAGACAGATGATGAAGATTCAATTCCCAAAACCTAATTAAATTTCATAAACCAGCACATCCTGCTGGGAATCACTTGATGTCCTTCTCTCTTGCATGCCTCTGGAACTCTCTCTATTCTCCCATCTGCACCACCAGCAGTCTCTCCTTGTTTAAAACCTCACTGCACTCACACCTTACTTCACAATGGAAATGCTCTTGCTCTCATCCAATCTAATTTTGACCACACTTTCTTCCTAACTTTCCAAACTTATTTGTTGCCTGTCACTATCTCCTAAAGTTCTACATCCCTTGGAACGTATTCAACCAACAACTAAAAAAATTACCTCATAGTAATTGCCTTAAAAAAACACATTACTACTTATTGAATTAACCTGATGTAATTTTGATAATGAAAACCTCTTTTTTATTTCTGTATTATGTAACATTTATTTGAATTGTGTGATATGGATTTGTATGATCTGAAATATGTATTTAACATTTAATTGAAATTATATTATGGATTTGTGCTTTTTCTGTACTATGTATTTGTATTTCTCTGGAGCTTTTCTTTCCAGGATTCCATTGAAAACAGGCTCCTTGTAGCCCAATGGACTATCCTGGAAAACAAACTGTAAATAAATAAATAAATCTTCTTCTTCTTCTTCTTGTTCTTTTGGCTGCTCCCATTAGGGGGTCGGCACAGCAGATTAACTGTTTCCATTTCTTCTTGTCCCCTGCATCTTGCTCTGTCACACCAACCACCTGCATGTCCACTCTCACCACATCCATAAACCTTATCTTAGGCCTTCCTCTTTTCCTGTTACCTGGCAGCTTCATCCTAAGCATCTTTTTCCCGATATACTCTGCATCCCTCCTCAGCACATGTCCAAACCAACGTAATCTTGCCTCTCTGGCTTTGTCTCCAAACCTTCCAACCTGGGCTGACCCTCTAATATACTTATTCCTAATCCTGTCCATCCTCATCACATCCATTGCAAATCTTAACATCTTCAACTCTGCCACGTCAAGCTCTGACTCCTGCCTTTTTGTCAATGCCACTGTCTCCAACCCATATAACATAGCTGGTCTCACTAACCTCTTGTAGACCTTCCCTTTCACTCTTACTGGTACTCGTCTGTCACAAATCACTCCTGACACTCTTCTCCACCCACACCATCCTGCCTGTACTCTCTTCTTCACCTCTCTTCCACACTCACCATTACTCTGAACTGTTGATCCCAAGTACTTAAACTCACCCACCTTCGCCACCTCTACTCCCTGCATCCTCACCATTCCTCTACCCTCCCTCTCATTTACACACATATATTCTGTCTTAGCCCTGCTGACCTTCATTCCTCTTCTCTCTATAGCATATCTCCACCTCTCCAGGGTCTCCTCCACCTGTTCCCTACTCATTACATCTCACTACAGATCACAATGTCATCTGCAAATATCATAGTCCATAGGGACTCCTGTCTGAGCTTGTCTGTCAACGTGTCCATCACCATTGCAAATAAGAAAGGGCTTAGAGCTGATCCTTGATGTAATTCCACCTCCACATTAAACGCATCCGTCACTCCCACCGCAGACCTCACAGCTGTCACACTACCCTCGTACATATCCTGTACCACTCTTACATACTTCTCTGACACTCCCAACTTCCTCATACAATACCACAACTCCTCTCTAGGCACCCTGTCATATGCTTTCTCTAAATCCACAAAGACACAATGCAACTCCTTCTGACCTTCTCTGTACTTCTCCATCAACACTCTCAGAGCAAACATCGCATCTGTAGTGCTCCTTCCTGGCATGAAACCATACTGCTGATCACTAATCATCACCTCCCTTCTTAACCTAGCTTCCACTACTCTTTCCCATAACTTCATGCTGTGACTGATCAGTTTAATCCCTCTGTAGTTATTACAGCTCTGCACATCACCCTTATTCTTAAAAATCGGTACCAAAACACTTTTTCTCCATTCCTCAGGCATCCTCTCACTTTCCAAGATTTTATTAAACAATCTAGTTAAAAATTCCACTACCATTTCACCTAAACACCTCCATGCTTCCACAGGTATGTCATCTGGACCAACAGCCATTCCGTTCTTCATCCTCTTCATAGCTATCCTTAATTCCTCCTTGCTAATCCACTGCACTTCATGATTCACTATCCACACATCATCCAACCTTCTCTCCCTCTCATTCTCTTCATTCATCTACCCCTCAAAGTACCCTTTCCATCTGCTCAACATACTCTCCTCGCTTGTGAATACGTTTCCCTCATTATCCTTTATCACCCTTACCTGCTGCACATCTTTACTAGCTCAGTCCCTCTGTCTAGCCAATCGGTAAATAAATAAATACATTAAACTTGTTTCTACCATAAGCTAATTTTGGAAACTTTATATTAACTTTTATCTCTATGCATTCAGCTGAAGAATTAAGGACAGAGTCCAAAATAATACCAGCAAAGGCCAAACATCAGAAATAGTCCATAGACACTCCCCAGGATTTAATAAAATCCATGTATGCACCGTGTAGAGCCTATATAGAATGTATCCATGTACACAGCCATGGTTCCCCCTTGGCAGCGTGCTATGCATATTAATGATGGTGCGCTGCCGAGGGAGATCCAAGGAACAGGGATACTGAGTCAGTGTAGGGAGAGGTGTAGTGGATACCCATGGCTGCAAAGGAGTGTGAGGTTCCCAGTAATGCTCCTCACCACTGTTGTAATGGTGTGAAGTGTGTCAAATGTAAAATATGTCATTTTTATGATCTTTTTTTTTTCATTTTTTTCTTTATGTTTGAGCGGTGTGGATTGCAGCAATGCTAACCTGTGCTCAAATATAGACAGCTGACACCTGACAGACATTTAAAAATAGAAACTGGATGTAATTAATTATCATAATTAGTTTTATATATATATATATATATATATATATATATATATATATATATATATTATTTTTTTATTGCCGTCTGAGTGGCGTGGCGCAGAGGACAGCAGAATCTGCTTATATTCTGTTTATACATACTTATACAGATGCTTATACATACATAGCTGGCACCTGCCAGACATCTAAAAATAGAAACTGGATGTAATTCATTTTTTTATTTATAGGTGTGTTTAAGCATGTTTGCACAGCACAGTGCTCAGCAATTCTAACAGGTAGCCTAATAGTATATTTGAAGGAATACCAGTTTTTATAACATCCAATTAGTTACATGGGTAGAGTTACAGCCTTAGGTGTAGTAGATGCTGGGTTTGAGTCTATAACAGGCAGAATATGTCTATAAATGTATGCACCATTTTTCCATAATTTAATAAAAATATTGTAAAATTTGGCACTGCTGCACTCTGCTAAGCACTGCTCATTCATGGTAAGCTGTGCATAAACATGTTAATGACTATCAATATTTGTGAGGTGCTAAGCTTCACTAAAACCATGGTTCTGTGAGTTTTTTTTTGCTGCTAAGCCCTGCTTAACTGGTTTGAGCAGTGCTAAGCAATGCGCCACTTTTTTGAATGTTGCACAATAATGTGTAATGGTGGGAAAACAGCCTATATTAAGCCCAGTCAGTGGGAATTTTGCATCAATCATTGGAGTTAAATCAACTGTTGGTATGGCAGGTGGTGTTGGTGATCATGTGCACTTTCAGATGCAGAAGTGGGGTATTCTGGAGTCCAAGGTCATGGTTGGGCTCCTGATACAAAACCATGCATCTCAGCTAGTGTAGGGTGGATTTTAGGGCTTGAGGGCTAGGACCATATGGCCAGGGAACTTACCAGTGTTACTGGTATCCCCTGACCGGTGAGCAGTGTTGTCACTATTATAATGACCTGAAAAGGAGAAAGAGGGGAACCTTGGACATCTGGGTCTAAGAATCTAGAGATGGGAATGTCCCACAAGTATGTAAGTATGTCTTCCACTTTCTTACCAAAATGCAAGCTGAATGTCTGCAAAACTGGTATGCATAATGGTATGCTTCTCTCCCAACAGTTGCAGTTGAGAGGTCTCACAATGTCAAGTCCAATGCTGGACGCCTTGCCAGGTTGCTCCATGAGCATGGTAAATATGGATTTAATAAGCTAACTGCAGTGCAATAAGCAACAAAGGGTAAAGCATTTACTGCAATAAAGTATACACAAGAAAAACTGTAGTGCAATAAATGGGCCAGTAGAACTGTAGAGCAATAAATGGGCAATTTGAGCTGTAGTGCAATACATGAACAATAACTGAAGTGCAATAAACAATAAACAATACCAACAACAGTAAGCAAAATGGTGTTCAGCAGGATTGTGTTGATATAACCATTGCAGTAGAGCTGTATGCATTGATTGTCTATGGTAAGGTTACTGCAATCAAGTGTAACACTGTCATAGATGTAGAATACAAAACTAATGGTCTACAAACTGTATTGCTTAACTCATAGTACTGTCCAAGGCTGTCTCCAGGCAAATATTGGTCACATAATGCTTTCTGTTCCTCCTACTTCAGGTTATAAAGGTATATGGGTGAGGTAGCCCACTCCATGGGCAGATATTGTGTGTGTACTTCATAGATATTTCAAAGCAATAACAAAACAAAAAAATGTTCACCAACATTGTTGATACTAAAATAAAGCTGTTTTAATATATACAGTACAGTTGTATTCCATGCATGTGTGTTCTACTGTCAGTGCAGTCAATTATAACACTGTAATAGTTCTAGAATGCAAAAAGAATGTTTTGTAACCTGTATGGTTAAATCCATTGTATGGGTCAAGGTTTATCCAGGCCATTAACAGTCACACAGTGCTCTCATTTTCCCCTACCCCATGATTAAAAGGTATATGGGTGAAGTGGCCCATGTTATGAGCAGATATTGCATGTGGACTTCACAGATATTGAAAATCAGTACCAATAAAAAGTGTTCACCAGCAGTATTGATACTAAAATAAAGCTGTATTAATATATGCATTATGACTGCATTCCATGCATGTGTGTTCTACTGTCACTGCAGTCAATATTAACACTATAATAGTTCTAGCATGCAAACAAATGTCCTGTAACTTGTATTGCTCAACTCATAATATGTTTCAAGGTTATCTCCAGTCCACTGTCAGTCATGTAATGCTCACATTTTCTCTCTCCCAAGTTACAAATGGTATATGAGTGACGTAGCCCTTGTTATGAACAGATACTGTGTTTAGATTTTACAGTGTTTTAAAAATAAATAAGACTAACGTGTTCACCAGCATTGTTGATTCATAAATAAATCTGTCTTCTTCCAGTATGGCTGTATTTCTTGCATGTCTGTACTAAGTTGCTGCAGTCAATTATTACATTATTTCCAGATGTTCCCTGCAGTCATAGCTATTGGGTTCTTTTCCCATGCCTGGCAACTAAGGCATGATGGCTGTCAAGTTTATGTGCTGTACACAAACATGCCTTTCAAGTGTCATGATTTCTTGTACTGTACTTAATATTGCGTAATCCATCTGCCACAGGATTACCACATAAATGATTACCTGGAATGCAAAGTATTACCAAATCTGCTTACAGAACACCTTGGTAGTTATATAAGTCCACAAGGTGTGAAACTGCTCTGTCTAGTTGTGTACCTGCATTTGTTATTTATTGACCAGTACTGTCCCATGCAAACAGCTTGAGATGTATGCATGTGCTACATCACCTATAGCAGACTTGTAGTCACTGTACACAAAACTGAAAATACACACCTGTAGAGTAAATATTAGCACTCCACCACACAAGGAATACAAATAATAGGTAGCGATAAAAAAAGAGTGTGAGAAGGAAATAGAAAAAGCAGCACACATATTTGTAACTAGAGGTTACAAAGAAACAGTGGTGGAAGAAAATAAAAGGAGGGTAGTGAAGAGAACAAGTTTCCAGGACTTCCTGAACCAGCTAACCCGGGCTATATGGCCAAGAATTTGTTGTAAACCAGGGAGGAATTATGGTAAAAAGAGGTCTGGAAACTATGAAATATGGACAGGACAGTTATGGGGAACATAGCCAAAACTACCGGACATATAAAAAAGGCAAGTGGTACTGAGTTAAGTGTTGTAAATAATGGTTATGTAGTAAATTTGTCTGGATGTACTTTATCAAATACTGATGTACTGTTAAATAGAGATTTAAAGTTTATTCCCATGGCTTTTCCTAGAGGGTATGAACTGAAAACTGAAGTGTTTAAATTTGTTAGAAAATTGTACTTAAAATCTATATAAATGTAATTCATGAAAACAATGTGAACAGTGAAGATGATCTAATTGAAATGAGTTTTCATTCATGTGTTTCTGATTTAGAAACAGATGCTTATTGTAAGTTAAACACTGAAAATGTGACATACAAAAGTGATTTTATTCCTGTGTGTAGGGATGAAAATATACATCAATTTTCTTCTGCTTTACAATTTCCAATAAATAAAGAGTTTGAAAAAGTGAATACAAACAAAAAAGTTAAATATAATTTAAGTAGAGAAGAATGGAAAAGTCTATTAAAGTTAAGTGAAAATAGGAAATTTGTGTTTAAACCATCAGATAAAGGGAGTAAATTAGTGGTGCTTCATTATAATCAGTATCTGAATATGTGTTATGCTCATTTAAAGAATGTTAAAGTTTATGCCCTGGTGGAGCTTGGATGTTACCAAGAAGCAATGATTAAATACAAAGAACTGCTAATGAAGAGGTTAAGACTAAAGTATTTCTCAAGAGAGGATGTATATAAAAAAATTGCTGTTAAAGATAACACTGTGGCATACTTCTTTTTTGTCCCTAAAGTACACAAAAGTTTAGTGGATCCACCAGGATGTCCCATAGTTTCTGCATGCAGTTATTTTACACATAACTTAGCTCTTTTTTTACATTCCTACTTGAAAGAAGAAACAGAGAAGCTAAGGTCTTATATCAAAGATTCGTTTGACTTTTTAAAATCAGAAATGTGAAGTGGAAGAAGGACATGTTTTTCATTGTTATGGATGTTACCAGTTTATATACAAATATTGAACATGGACATGGCTTAGAAGCAATATTATTTTTTTATAAGGACTTGCCTAATACATTTTTGTTTAAATAATATCTTTGAGTTCAATGGGAAAATTTATAGGCAACTTTGTGGAACAGCCATGGGGACAGGTCTTGCCCCCATGTATGCAAATCTTTTCATGGGCATGTTTGAAAACAAATATGTCATAAGTTATTATAGATTTATAGATGATTTAATATTCATTTGTGAAGGGGGTGGGAAGAAGTGAATACATCTGTGCAAAAAATTCAGATAAATCCCTATAATATCAAGTTTAATGGAATATAGACAGGTGTTAAAGTAAACTTTCTTGATATAACTTTGCAAAGTATTAATGATGGTAGAATACAAATAAGTTTACATAGAAAATTTGAAGGGAGTGGTCATATACTGTTTGGGGAAAGCTCTCACCCCCCCACACTATTAAATATATCCCCTATGGGGAATTTCTGAGAATAAAAAGAATATGTAGTGATAAAAAAGAGTGTGAGAAGGAAATAGAAAAAAACAGCACACATGTTTGTAACTAGAGGTTACAAAGAAACAGGGGTGGAAGAAAATAAAAGGAGGGTAGTACAACAAAATAATAATAAAAACAGGTATAGCATGCCAGGCAGAGTGCATCAACAGGATAACAAAAATTATGTTATGTGACCAAATATATAGTGTTTACAGATGTTTTAATAAATTTGGTAAAACATCATTGGGGTATTTTAGAAAAAAATAAATTCCTTAATATAAGAGCAAATGAGTATCCCATGTTTTCTTATTGGAAAGGTAGAAGTATAAAAGATTTCTTGGTGCATGGCAAGTTTCAGCTGCCTGTAAGTCATAGGAGTTTGGGGGTAGGTGCAACAGGTACTTTCCCTTGTGGAAAGTGCAGTTGTTGCCAGTATGTAGGAAAAAAGTTTTGATAAAATTAATGAAAAGTATTTTACATGCAAAGGGAGATTTTCCTGTGACAGTACCGGAATAGTTTATGGTTTGAAATGTCCCTGTGGTAAGGTAGACATAGGGGAAAGTAAAAGACGTTTCAAACAAAGGTTGAAGGAACATGTTAGTGGATGTTAAGAAGGGCAAAGAAGAAAGTCCTGTTGCATTACATTTTAAAGAATGTCACAGGGGAAATATACAAGGCTTACAAGCTACAATTTTGGGGCAAGTACAACAAATGTATGACTTTGATAATAAAAGACAACTTTGGAAGTTAGAATCTACTTTAATTCAGAAGTTTAACACTTTAATTCTGCATGGAATGAATCAAGAATGTCATTGGAAATGTTTTCTTTAATTAATTTAAGTCTATAGTTTGTTAATTGTTTGCAATCATGCTAGTTAAAGACACAATATGTGAAGTAGGGATATACTCTGTAAAGGCTGAATAGCCGAGGCGCTAGATATTGGATCCAGTGTATGCTTATTTTACCTGTTTTGTGGGACTACATTGTGAAACTACTACTGAATATAATCTGCAATGTCTCTAATGTACTATTTTTCTCTCTGTCTCTCCCCACCCATCATCTTCATGTATTTCTTATTGTAATTTATTATTATCATTTACTACTAACATATTTTGTTACCATAACTACTACGTAACTTAGTTAAGAAATTGGTCACCAAAGACAAAACCTCTTACTACTACTTTCCTCAACTAGACAACAGGTCCAACCCACACAACTTCTGGACTAAACAAAATACTTTAACCTGGCAAGCTTTCTAGCCCCTCATCCTACCCCAACATATCACCTCCTGAAATTGCTACCCTACTCAACAAACACTTCAGTGGCACTATCCAAAACCTTACACCCTCAAATACTGATGCTGAAACTATCACTACTACCAACAACTCTCATAGCCAGAATCTCTTCTGGTTTAAACCTGTGTCAACTTCCTACATCAAATCCCTTCTTCTTAAGCTTAAACCATGTTCTCCCTCTACCGATAACCTACCTCCTACATTTCTCAAACTTGCTGCTGAATCTATAGCCTATCCTATATCCATTCTCATTAACAGATCTATACAAGAGGCTACAGTTCCTACTATCTGGAAATCCTTCTATACTATCCCACTGCGTAAGGGTGGCAACTCCACTGATCCATCTAACTATCGTCCCATTGCTATTCTTTCTCCCATCTCCAAGTTGCTTGAATAATGCATAAATTCACAACTTCTCAGCCACCTCCTCCAACACAACCTTCTCACTCCCACTCAGCATGGTTTCCATCCCCACCATAGCACATCCACTGCCCTCCTCTCTTTCACTCATATCATAGCCAATGCCCTTGATAACCATCAGCTAATATCCTGCTTCTTCCTTGACTTTTCCAAAGCCTTTGACACAGTCTCTCAACCTATACTCCTTTCTAAATTATCTAACCTCAACCTGTCTTCTTACCCGCTTACTTGGTTCTCCAGCTATCTCTCAGGTAGGCAGCAATCTGTCAAATGGCTCTCCTTCTGCTCTCCCTTTATATCTGTTCCAACAGGTGTTCCTCAAGGCTCTATCTTGGGTCCCCACTATTTAATATCTTTACAAATGAACTATTCACCTCTTGCAGACAATCTTCTCTTATACAATATGCAGACAACTCTACACTCATCTCAATCTCCAGTAGTATCACAGACCTTCTCACCCTTACTCAAAACTCCTTTCTATCCACAGAGAAATGGCTATCTGACAATCTGCTTATCCTTAACCCTAAGAAGACCAAGCTCCTGCTCTTTCTCCCCCGCTCTTTTTCCAATCACAAATCTACATTTACTATAACATCCTCTAACAACACAATAATAAAACCTGAACCACACACTAAACTGTTAGGCGTCATTATAGATGACAAGCCCAAATTTAACTTACACTTACTGGAAGGAATAAAAAATATCACACCAGAAACTTGGCTTGCTCTATCATAACAAATGATTTCTTACTCCAAATGCTAGACTCTCCCTAGCACAGTCCTTCCTCCTGCCCACACTTCTCTACGCAGCCCCAATACTAACCAATATACAAGCTACTACCATGAACAAACTGCAACAAACTTACCATAAAATTGCAAGATTCATTACTAACTCCCCCTACAACTCCCATCACTGCCTTGCCCTGAACTCATTACAATGGTTTGAATTCCCTCAACTACTGTTACTTTCTCAATTTAAAGTTATTCACTTCATTCTACACAGGCCTTCACCCTGTCCAGCTCTAAATACTCTTGTATCTACCTATACCCCTTCTAGAACCCTCTGCACCTCTAACCAGCAACTTCTGAATGTAGATCATCCAAAGAAGGCAAACTACAATATAACTACTCTATAGCCCACACTTGGAACAAACTTCCTCTGAACATCCGCTCCATCATATACCCAGCACACTTTAGAAAGGAACTCAAACATTATCTTCTCAACACTAAATCATGTCTCTGCTTAGAACCTACCTGATATTTCCCCTTTATACAATTGGTTCTCCTTCCCTGTGAACTCCTGAAAGCACCTATACCTTCCTACAAAGCCTATGCAAGAAATCCAATTCAATTGTATATCACTTGTTTGATCACTTTTATATAACTTGTTTTTGTACATTAAAAAAAAAAAACATTAGGGGTTCATATACTCATTTCTTTGAGAAAACCCTCTTGCTGTAATCTGAATATGATTGAGTCATATTAGTATTAATATGTTTTGGAGTTATACTTGGTTATGGTACTAT
The DNA here is from genome assembly GCF_019279795.1 of Protopterus annectens. Taxonomy (NCBI): domain Eukaryota; kingdom Metazoa; phylum Chordata; order Ceratodontiformes; family Protopteridae; genus Protopterus; species Protopterus annectens. Next base: position 335,050,566 of record NC_056735.1, read on the forward strand.
TTTGTTGTTACCTATGTTATCCTAATTGTTTTTGTAATTGGAGCTTTTCTCCTTGGGTCTCCACTGAAAACAGGCTCCTGCCCAACTGGACCAACCCGGTTAACAAGTGTCAAATAAATAAAATTAATAAATAAACTATATTTTGGGAAATGTGGTTTATTATTGTTATGTGTTATTATGCTTTCATACTGACATATCTTATTAAATTAACTGTTTTGTTGGCCTTATGCAATTTATTATTATGTGTTATTATGCATTAACATTAAGATATCTTGTTAAATTTAACGTGTGGTTGCCCTTATGCTTCAGCTGCTACTGGCATGCTGTTAACATACTGACTGTTCTGTTATTTCATGTTGTGTCACACATAATATACATTGCTATGCATTTGGGTTAATTAAAATGATGTTCCGTGCTGCTAATACTAACAATGTTTTTTTCTTGTAAGTAACCTCAACCTATTGCCATACCTCAATTACCGCAGCATGCCAAGATAGGCTGGTTCCGGCTGATCCCCCTACCTTGCCTCAACCAGCTGTGGCACCAGGTCCCAGCACATCTGGTGCCCAGAACAGTGGTGCCCCTTATGATGCTCCTGCACTACCTGTGGCATCAGGTAGTGCTACCTCATGGGATGGGGCCTGGCCCCTTCTGGAATTGGTGGTGGAGGGGATGTTGTCACCTGTGATGAAACACCCGTCTTGGTGTGCAGAATAGTCTACCGTGGATTTGACCACTGCCTGCGCTGGACTGAGGGCATGCTGGCCAACCTGGTGGGGCAGCCTCACCCTGGTGCCCAGCCTCCAGCACTGTCACCCTCGGGGCAGTGAAGGAGCAATGCTGACAGTCTCATGAATGGGGATGTGAGCCATGCTGCTGCTGTCTGGAGGCACATGGGACCTGGATTACACAACACCGTCCCTCTCCAAGGTGTCCTCCACCCCCCTCATGTGTCACACGCTGCCCCTGGCTGCTGTCTTGTCCATCCTGTCTGTCTGCAAATGCATCCTTACCTACCCAACTTACCTCCCCAACATGTACCTATGTCCCTTCTCCAATGTTGCACTAACACCTTAAAAAATGGGCACTTGTCCCGAAAAAAACAAGTATCGCCTCATACATATCTCTCTATTACACCCACCTTTCCATTGGACACAAGTAATTTGCTCCAATTGGCTTGACAATGCAGTTATGTAGCCCTCAGCCCTCTCTATGTGGGTGAGAGTTCAAATCCATGTACATATTCTGTCAAAGTGCACAGTTGTTGTTGTAAAAGAAATTGATAGCTATGGTTCTTTCCTACACCCTTCCTACACATCCCTACCTGCCTTCCTCTATGTTTTCCCCCTGCTTGCACCCCATTTCACCACTTTGCTATCTCCCCTCTTTCTTTTCCTTATATTATTTAGCATGATGCTGAACAGTGTACCTCGTTGCACAGCTTTACTAAGCTCAGCTAAATAGAGCTATATAGATTATATGTGTCCTTAAAATTCTATTACACATTTACAAAATAAACCTGTCCAATGTTTTGCACCTGAAACCATCACACCTGTAGACCACTGCATTAACTTGCCATCTTACTCAAAATAGGTGCTTTAAAAAAATAGTAATTGACACTTACAGTCATTAAGCACGTCTCAGCATAGCTGCATGCCTCGATGCGCAAACTTGAATAAAATTGAGTGGAAAACATGGAAGGGTTCCTTGGACTCTGATGCAGTAGTACACCACTACAAAGCCAAAGACATACTAATGGATGTTAGTGAGGCCTCTGATAGCAGGTGCATGTGTACCTTTATCAGCAACATGCAGAAGGACACCTGTTAAGGTATTAATGGCAAAATAAACATCCAGCTGGGACTCTAGTGCAGAAATGCATCCATATAAAGCCTTGCACATACTGATGGAAGTAGAACATGATTGTCACAGCCTGTAGGTGTCACATATGGCTTACAAATATACCTGCTGTAGCAGTGAATCAATAGCTCAGCCTGTTAAATGCCTCACACAGTCCTGGGTTCAAATCCAGTGGTGTGTAGCACTGCATTTTCAGTATTGCAAAGCCATTAATTAATAACAGACATATGCACTCTTTATCCACAAAAAGCATGTCAGATGAACTGACTGCTTTTTACTAAAGGAAGTCACAGGCCTGCAGGTAGGAACACACTTTATGTATCCCTATAGCAAATGTATATGTACATAAACTGTCATATCATGCAGTAATATGCATTCACGGAGAATGTCACCTCAGGTACTGCAAATGAGGGTCACTAATATCAGAGTGCACCACACAATCCTTTCAGAGTCAAAGTGCAGATTACCACAGCTGAGCGACGAGCATACACATTTGAAGTCCCTGCTTGTAACAAAGACTTCCCTCATATGCTCTGAAAATTAATACCAGACTGGCAGATGACCAAATGGAAGACATAGTCTCACACACACACACACACACACACACACACACACACACATATATATATATATATATATATATATATATATATATATATATATATATCCCATCTTGCTCAAGGACACACCAAATGTGTTACCTAGTACTGTCTTATTGATACCATTGCCTAACAGACTTACCTTAAACACATACCTTCATTGGAGTGTAGAGGGTACTTTAACTCTAGGCCTGGCTCTACAACAAGGCTGACACAGCTCACACAGTTACTCTTACTGCTTGTTGTGCTTCAAAGTCTTCACACTCTCCGCCTATGTTTATTACCTGCAGAAGTAGCTGCAGCCTGTAGCATCCCCACCTCCATGTAAAGGTGCCTGCTGCAGACCTACCCTCTGTGACAATGTAGTTTCCTCACCCCAGTAATGCTCAGCAAAACATATCAGAAAGGGGCCATAATCTACATGAAGGCCTTATATTTTCTACAGTGGTTGTATGTCATTGGCTGATGATAGTGCAAATCAGCTGTGTTGGCTGAAATTAGTATTTCAGAACCACAGATTGGTTTAAAGGTAATCACCTGCTGCTGGGAAGCATGTTTAAAAGACAAGCAGCTGGCTATGGGGAAACATTCTGTATGAGACCTTCTTCACACAGAGCATGCCATTGTGACAACTATACTATCACCACATATCAACAGAGGAGTACTGCACTCCATCAGGTATATAAATGATTTAGTCTACAACAGGTTGCAGATGAGTGAATAGACTTACGGGGAATAGTGATTACAGCATTAAGCCAGTCTTAGACCTGTGCTAATGACATGTCAGTGACCTCCTGCTGTCTTACACCTACACAGGATGTACAAAACATCATGGATGCATTGTCCTTTCTAATTGTGGCACACTGGTCTCGTTGGACTGTCCCTTTATAGTGGTTGCAATGCCACACTGCTATTCATGTGGCATTGTTCGTATGACATATTATCAAGGGGTTGCCCATAAGGGACACACTACAGTAGACCTGAGTGTTGGGTGTATGATAATACAGCAGTAGCTGTCATGGCACACACGGGAATACCTGACTAATGCTACTACCTCGGTTGTATACACCCACTTTGTTTGTTTGCACACTGTAAAGTATGACATGCTTGAGCAAGCAGTCATTAGTGCCAGCCATTTTGACCTTGCCATATCTGTACACAGTGTACATCCTCATATGTAGTTCTGTAATGTGTTCCCCATTTGCTGTCTTTCTGGAATTATGTACCATAGACAACATGCTCCCTTCTTGGATGTTGAGAATGAAATAACACTGCAAGCACTAAGGCAACATCATCACATCCTACTATCCAGGGGGAGACAAAGCAGGGAACAGCAGGCTGCATTGTGGGAAGACCTTGTTTGTGATGTGAATGGTATGGGCCAGCAGGGCAGGACATATGAGCATGTTAAACATTGGTCAACTGGCATGATAAATGCTGCACGATAAAGGGCAGCAGATGTAGCCAGGGATTGTGCTGTCATGAGTGGAGGGCCTGCAGTGGAACAACCCCTCTCAACCACTGAGGAATTCCTGGCATACTTAGGCACACACAACAGCTCCTGGGGCATCCATCACACCATATGTCATAGAAGCGGGTGCCACAGTTTCCACAGCTGAGGAGTGTGCAGGTAAGCTTACTGTGATCAGTATAGTAATATTGTAACAGTCATTGTGTCAGCCTATAAATACTGTTATGTGGGTGTCAGGTCTTTGGTCTTTGGGGGGGTTAATCTCAGTTATACACTCATACTCAGATTGTGACCAATACAACAAGTAACACAGTAGCTACTGTAAATGTGAGATATAAGGACATATTACCTTGTTGTGCTGCAACATGCGGTGGTGCTGACAGACATTACCCCACCCTCAACTTTTCACAGGTCCATCAGGTATTGCCCAAGGCTGTGGTCCTGCTTTTGGTAAGCATAAAACTTGTTTTGTTAAGGACAAATTATAGTCTAGTACTGTTAAGGGCCAGAATAATGGACTATGTAAACATAACTATGTGTGTAAACAGTGTAGGATGTTTCTAAATTCCAGTCTGGAACAGGTACCTAAGGTTTCTAGAAGAAGTCATCACAAGAGTGTAGTTCAACAAACAGATACATTTTGGCAGTTACAGGTAAGAGCAGATAAGGCACCTAATTTAAATGAGAAAGGGATCTAAAATGCCTCTTAGAATACAATAGGTTGAAGGTAAATGCATTTGGCATATATTTGTTAACAGAGTTGTACTGGGTTTTTATGTGTTGTTTTTTCAAGTATAGTGTCATACTGATTAATTAAAGGTAAATATTATTGGTCATGCTTTACTTAATTTACTTCCAGTGATTGTTATAAAGGTCCTGAGTTGAATTTGTATTTTGTTCTGAGGAAGTATTTTGTGGATGAATGCAGAGAAGAAAGTTGTTTGACTGCTAATCCAGTTTTGGATCTTTGTTGTTATGACTCTTGGAGGCTTTTCATACACAATAGTGCATGTATTAATGCACTACTTTTTTCTTATTGCAGGTGACCATGGGGATCAGTGTCTGTCCCCTGCACAACCTGATGTCAGTGTTTCTTTCGACTCTGATGATAATGGCCACAGTGAGGCACAAGCAGGCATGTCAGGGGCTGAATCTGTTTCAGAGGTAGACATGCCTCTTCTTCCCCCATTGTCACCATGCACATTTTGTATGCCCACACATACCCCATAACTGGAGGCCATAGATATTGGACAGTCAAAGGGTGGAGACATTGATCAGGAAAGTGTGGCAACTATGGCTCCAGTGAGTGTAGACACTAGTGCTAGCCACAGAGTTGATGAGGTCCCACACAGAGAGATTGACAGAGGTGCTTGTAGGAAGCTTGCTGTCCATCCACCACCTGTTGCACGAGTCACATAACAGGTCACTTGACATATGTTTCAGGTTGTCATGGAGGTGCAGGCAATTCTGAATGGAACACCAGACTTATGCTTAGGGTTATGGATGCAGCACAGTCTGATATCCTTGACTGCCTGCACCTCATTGGGGTCACCCTGGATTAGTTGACTGATGCAGTGGACAGATGGTGGGCTGACACCGTGTCTGTCTTGGAGTGCACATTGTCTGTGCTGGAACATGTGGTTGGAGATGTGCATTGGACCAGTAGATATAGGTTAACAACCCTAACTGTGATCCCACGGGGAACACAATATCAGCAGACAGCAGTCACCATCAGGTACTAGCACCCCTTCTGACCTTGGGTGTGGAGGTGCCAGTGCAACTCCTGGCAGAGCCAGTTCTCATGTTCAGGGCTGGAGATGGTGAACTGTCAACTCTACCTTGTATGGTCCAAAGCGGTCCAACATACACACATGTAGGGTTAGCACTGAGCTTGACTTTGTACACGCATGCATTCCGACACCACTGTCAAATGCAGATCACCTACAGACACACACAGCACATCTCCATGGCCCATCTTACATGCTGCTCTCCTGACTCACACACATGCTGTCTACCATTTGGGACAGCCTAGGCCTCCTGCACCCCACTCAACACCCTGTGTAAGTGAAGATACCTGTGCCACATTCCTGTCATCCTCCCCATCTATGCAGGGAAATAAAGCTATGTGTCTGATGCAGAGGGTGACTATATTACTTAACATGTACTTGTGTAATGCAGTGTTTGTTCACCATGCCACTTGTAGTGGTTATCGACAGATACTGTATGCTGGCATTTGTTATGAGTACACCACATACATTTGTGCATCTTATGTTGTATGATGTTGTATTGGCTGTATAGCATAATAGATGGATGACTCACTGTAAGGACATTAACCTAGTATGTGATGTTAGTACTACATGCTTGTGGGAGAGATTTGTCTAGCAGACTGAAACACACTCTTGGAGCAGAACTATGCCTAATGGCACACAGAGCACCTCGGTGCACCTCACCACATATCTTCTCTCTGATTGGCTGGGTGACCAACATTTCAACACAGGGCATCTGCCTGTGTCCCTCTTGGACTAGGGAAATATGTGTTGATCCTGTAACTACAGGTATGACAATGTCTATGATTATGAAGGCTGTGTGGCCATTATTCTAGTGCATTTCAAACATCCTATGGTTCCATAATATGATGTACAGTGCTCACACACAAACATGGGTACATTGAGGCTAGCACCACTTCCACTCACTGCATACAGGACATGCCAAGACACACACATATTGCAAGTTCACTGTATGTAGATGTGAAAACTTACCTATGTACATAATACAGATCACATTATATGTTGTATGCAACAGACCTCACATCTGCTAGTACTATCAGTTTAGGACATATTATGCTCAATGACATAAGCAGGCCTTGGTGTGGTCACCCACTACAAATAAAACACTGGAAAACCCTACCTATGTCTAGGTTATGCCATATGAATACATATAAATGCCCCAAGGGGGCTGGAGTGAGATTATAACTTCTACATAGTCTTATACACTATAGATCCCAGTACTTATTGCTTGTACCAAGTCTTATGTCTGATGTTGCATTGTCAGCTGGTAGTCTTAAGGTGGCTGACATCATCAGGCCTTGAAGAAGAGAGCAGTTTGGATGTCAGCAGCAGGTTACAGGCCCAAAAAGTGCATAACCATAGCAGGAGATAGCCCATGTACATTGTTTTGCATTGGAATACACACACCAAGTGGGGTGGAGTGAGATTATAACCCTTGCTTATTTAGTCTTAAACACTATAGATCACAGTATGTATTGCACATGCCCCAAGCTAAGTTTGTTGTAAATGTGATTGTAGGCACAGTACTTGTGCATTACACAAACTAGGCTTGTGTTGAACAGCATCTCTGGCCTGCAGAGTGATATTGCTTCATACTGTTATCTGCATCTAGTATCCTAGCAGTGAGATAACTGTTTTTATTCTAGCTATGTGTGTACAGTTACCAGTATGGCCATATGTGGCTGGTTGCAGCTACATAGGTGAAGCTGTGGGGAGGGGCAATGTGCTCTGTTCATATATGCACTGACAACATTATACATTACACCACCTACTCAACTGTGTCTAAGTGGTGACATCCTGCAGGCACTGGGGTCTGTAGGTAAGTGGGTTATGTACTGTTGGGCCCTTAGTTTCAATCCTTTGAACAACAGTATGGATGTGTGATAGTGCAGATTTATTCATCATTATTAGGGCATGTCGGACAATACAGATATCCACAAAAATATTTCTGTATATAACAGGGATGTATATATAAATGTAGCTGTATGTGTGTGAGTGTGTATGTTATGTATATGTGTTATGTAGATATATGGGGGAGTGTATGTATCATTTTAATATATATATAGCTCTATATATAGGTATACATCTATTTGACACTACATAGCAATAGATATACAATGCATATTAGAGAGAAAGAGTGACAGATGGATATGTATATGTATATGTCTATATGTATATACATTCATACACAACAGGTCATTTTGATGAAGGGGCAATAGAACTGCACTCATTTTAACTGTGCCCAGTGGGACTGTTAGTACTTATAAAGTGACTCCAGGCCACAATCACCTGTACTCCAGTCTGGGATTGTGTATGCTGCAGACATTAACATCCTCCCCTGTTTCTGCAGTACTGCACTTCACTCAAAATATCCATGCCAATTCCCAGCTGTGTGCTCTACTTAATATGCGACTGAGGTTGTTAATGTTACACCACCAACAGACTGACTTGTCTGCATAGCTCTCAACTGTCCTGAGTTTCACAGAATGCCCAGAGTTTGACTCATATGTTTGATCTGTTTCTCATACATTTGTGGTCTTCTGGTGAATTACTAAATATTGATGTCACTACATTATACTAACTACAGACAAATATTTGTGTTTTAGACTTTATATCCTTTAGAAAATATGTAATAATGCAACACCTTTACTTCCAACAACTTTAGGTTTATGGGAGCAAAATTTTAAATCTGTCCCTATGTTTGGGCCTTTGTCCCCCCAATCTTTCTGGCTTTGTCCATAATTCTTGCACTAAGAGGTTGAGAGATATGACAGTTTGTGAAAATACCAACATAGTACTACCTCACATGCAAAAGATGTGAGTAATTCCAGATTAGAACCATCAACACCATCAACACCATCACCCGTGCTAGTTTCCCTAGTCCACTGAGCCATTCAGGTCACCAGAAAGAGAGGAGTCATTCATCACACAATCAACAGCATAAATATGTACATTGTTATCCCACATGAAGAGAGACATACAGTGTGTGAGTGATATCTGTGTTACAGCCCTGACATTGCCTGGTCCACTGATATACCATAGCTGATCTTCTGTTAAAGCAGTTATATGGGTTTACTGCTGTGTTGGGGATGGGGGAACAACAGCACATGATCAGCTTGGATAAACAGTTGTCCACATGTCTTGAGAGGCCACAGTTTAACATCTTCTTTGCCAGATGTGAATATTTCAACCATGAGACCTAGTGAATATTAAGGACCACATACTATTGGACTGGGTATCGGTAGTCCCACGTGGATGTTACATCTGTCCAAATAGCCCACTATATTTCCTTGCATGACAGCAGCAGCAGATCCATACATATGATACCATATTATAGTAATCCTTACAATTAGTGTGTAGGTTAGTCCCACGTGGATGTTACATCTGTCCAAATAGCCCACTATATTTCCTTGCATGACAGCAGCAGCAGATCCATACATATGATACCATATTATAGTAATCATTACAATTAGTGTGTAGGTTAGAGACTTACATATTAAAAGGATGCATACACCCCTATATATCTACATAACACATATACATATCATACACACATGCAGCTACAATTATATATACATCACTGTTAAATACATAAATATGTGTGTGGATGTCTGCATTGTCTGACATACCCTATTAATAGTGAGTAAAACTGCACTATCACATAGCCAAACTGTTCTTCAAAGGATCCAAGTTAAGGGTGAAACAGTACAAATTCCACTTACCCACAGACCCTTGTGCCTGCTGGATGTCACCATGTAGACAGACACAGGTGAGCAGGTGCTGTAATGTATAATGTTGTCAACTCATGTATGAACAGAGGAACCTGTCCCTGCCCACAGGTATGCCTATGTAACTTCAAGTAGCCACATATGGCCATACTGGTAACTGTACACACATAGCTAGGATAATTACAGCTATCCCACTGCTAGGATACTAGATGCAGATGAAGTTATGAAGCAATATCACACTGCAGGCCACAGATGTTGGTCAACACAGGCCTAGTTTTTGTAATGCCACAAGTACTGTGCCTGCAATCACACATGCAACAAATTTAACATGTGGCTCATCTGATAAGTTCTGTGATCTGTAGCCTATAGGACTAAATAGGTAGGATTCTATTCTCACTCCAGCCCACTTGTGGAATGACTGTGTCAGAGTCTGAGTGTGCATCTCCCTGGAAATGAACTGACATGCCCTCATGAGCTATTCACCTGCAATGGTTATACACTTTTTGGCCTTGTAACTTGCGGCTAGCTTCCACATTGCCTTTTCTATAAGGCCTGATGATTATGAGGCCACCTTAAGATTAACAGCTGACAGTGTAATATCAAATGTAAGCTGTGGTGCATGCAATAAGTGCTGGGATCTATAGTGTATAGGACTAGATAGGTAGGAATTATCATCTCACTCCAGCCCACTTGGTGCATGTGTATATATATACATATGGCATAACCTTGGTTGCCTAGACATATGTAGGGTTTTGCAGTGTTTAATTTGTAGTGGGTGATGTAGCCCCCCAAAGAACTGACCACAAGAAGGCTTACATATGTCATCAAGCATAATATGCCCTAAAATGACAGTACTAGCAGACATGCGGTGTGTTGCGTGCACCATGTACTGTGATCTGTAGTATGTACCATTACATAGGTAAGGGTGCACCCCTACATAAAGCCAACCTGCACTAGGTGTGTGCCTTGGAGTGTCTTGTATGTACTGATAGGAACTGGTGCTAACCTCAATGTAGCCATGTATTTGTGTGAGCCTGTTAGAGCATTTTACAACATGTCATGGAACAATGGGATGTAAGGAATGAACACAGAGAGTACTGTAACCTTCGACTGTCACTTGTTGGAAAGATGTAGATGCATTCACTGTTATACAACCAATATCGACAGGTTTGGGATCTACAGCCAAGACTGGCACTGGTATACTGAATGTGGCAGTCATCACACCTATCATTGTTTGCAATGGCATCCTTACCATGTCACTACACAGGCATTTCATTCCAAGGTACACAAATACACATTGTGGAGAACATGTCCTATGGAGTCCATGTCAGGAGCATGCATGTGTAGTCTGTCTCCAAAATGCTTTGGAGGGGATGTGCATGGCTCCATACAAGGAGGTTTCAGTTCCCACTGTGTAACTCCCATGTATCCATGACAGGACTGAGACATGTGTCACCTGTGCTACACACCAACAACATCACGCACAGTACATGCTGGTGAGACAGGCATATAACACAGGTAGTACAGCCTACATGAAACAGGCCCCCCATGCATGCCATGCACACATTAGCTGTGACACACCTCATGTGCAGGTTACATGTTAGGATGCAGAGCACAACAATCGTAACTGTTGCCAGGCAACTGTTGGTACTAGACACAGGATATACGTAGAGGCATCATCTCCATCAAAATCCTGGTGGCAATTATGAAGGGTAGCAGACCTTCTCACAGATTAGGAATGCCTGGGTATGCTGAATGCAAACATTGTCCTTGTTAGCCTGTTATACACAGATGAACCTATGGAGTCGTGCAGTTATAGTGATGTACCCTGCTAACAACATATGTCCACTGTGCTGACATGCCATCCAGTGCTGCTTTATTTCCACTGTATATCAATAGGTTATACCAACAGACTCCTGTAAGAGAAACATAAACAAGCCCATGACACACCTGTCATTATGTAACTATACAGCCAGTTCAACAACATACAACATAAGGACCACATAAGGTACACAAATGTCTGTGGCATACACGTGACAAGTGGCAGCATACATATTCCTCATTAACCACTACAAGTGGCATGGTGAACAAGCACTGCATTACACAAGTACATGTTAAGTAATATAGTCACCCTCTGCATCAGACACATAGCTTCAATTTCCTGCATCAACATCAAGGATGACAGGCATGTGGCACAGGTATCATCACTTGCACAGGTTGTGTGGGGATGCAGGAGGCCTAAGCTTCCCACACAGTAGATAGCATATGTGTGAGTCAGGGAGGAGCATGTAAAATAGACCATGGAGAGGTGATGTGTGCGTCTGCAATGACCTGCATTTGACAGTGGTGTGTGAATGTGTGCATATACACAGTCAAGCTCAGTGCTAGCCCTACACATGTGTATGCTGGACAGCTTCGGAATGTACATGGTAGAGTTGACAGTTCACTGTCTCTGGCTCTGAAGACAGAAACTGGCTTTGCCAAGAGTTGCACTGGCACATTCATGCCTAAGGTTGGAAGTGGTGCTAGTACCTGACAATGAGTGTAGTCTGCTGGGACCATGTCACCCATGGGTCGGCCCAGGACCATGAGCTCATGGCCTGCCACATCAAGGTGAGGACAGCACACTCCTCCCTGTAGCACTGGATGTGGTGCCACTACAGGAGCGTGAGTATGCATGGCCATGTGGACTCTCAGCAGATTATGTTGTTGACCTATGTCCACTGGTCCAATGCTCAAATCCAACCACAAGTTCCAGCACAGACAATGTGTGGTCCAAGACAGACACTGTCTCAGCCCACCATCTGTCTACTGCAATCGTCAACTGATCCAGGGTGTCCCCAATGTGGTGGAGGCTGTCACGGATGTCAGACTGTGTGGTATCCATAACCCTAAGCATATGCCTGGTGTTCCATTCAGAATGTGCCTGTGCCTCCATGATGGCCTAAAACATGGAACGGTGACTCATGAAATGACACCTGCAACAGGTGGTGGATGGACAGCAGGCCTCCTACAAGCATCGCTGTCAAATCACCTGTGTGGGACCTCACCATCTGTTGCTACGGCCAGTGTTACACTCAGTGGAGCCATAGTTGCCACACTTTCCTTTTCAAAGTTTCCACCCTCTAACTGTCCAATATCTGTGGCCTCCGGGGATGGGGTATGTCTGGACATACAGACTGTGTGTGGCGACAATGGGTGCAGAAGAGAGATGTCTATCTCTGGGACAGATTTTAGCCCGTGACATCCCCCACTCGTGCCTCACTGTGGCCACCATCATCATCAGTGTCTAAGGAGACACTGACATCTGGTTTTGTGGGAGAAAGACTCCAACCCCCATGGTCACCTGCAGTAAGAATGAAAAAAAAACAGTACAATAATACCTGAACTACTGTGTATGAAAAGCATCCAAGACTCATAACAATGAAGACCCACAACTGGATTAACAGTCAATCAACTTCCTTCTCCATCTTTGTCCACAAACCACTACTTCAGAACACAATTCAAATTCAACTATGGAGCTTCATAACCATCACTTGAGGTAAATCAAGTCAAACATGACCAGTAATAGTTACCATTTACTTACTCACTATATCACTATAATTGAAAAACCAACACATAAATCCCAGTATAACTATCTTCACAATTACATGGAAATACACATTTCACTGCCTAATGTATTTGTCTTCAGCCTGCTGTATTTTAAAAGACATTTTAGATTCTTTGCCTCATTTTAAACCAGGAGTCTTATCTTCTCTTACCTGTAACTGCCATAGTGTATCTGTTTGTTGAACTACACTCCTGTGACTACCCCGTCTTGAAACCTTATGTACCTCTTCCAGACTAGCATTTAAAAACATCCTACACTGTCTACACACATAATTGCATGCACATAGGGCATTATTCTGGCCCTTAATCATACTAGACTATAATTGTTCCTTAACAAAACAAGTGTCATACTTACCAGTGGCAGGACCATGGGCTTGGGCAATACCTGATGGACCTGTGAAAAGTTGAGGGTGGAGTAATGTCAGTACCACTACATGTTGCAAACAAGGTAATATGTCCATATAACTCACATTTACAGTAGCTACTGTGTTACTTGTTGTATTGGTCTTACTCTGTATATGAGTGTATACCTGGGGTTACACCCCCCAAAGAACAAAGACCTGACCCCCACATAACAGTATCTACAGCCTGACACACTGACTGCTACAGTATTACAATGCTGATCACAGTAAGCTTACCTGCATGCTCCTCAGCTATGGAAACTGTGGCACCCACCTCCATGAAGTACAGTGTGATGGATGCCTGGAAGCTGTCACATGTGCCTAGGTATTCCAGGAATTCTTCAGTGACCGAGACATGTTGTTCTGCTGCAGGCCCTTCACAGGAGACATCATGATTCTTGGCTATATCCGCTGCCTGTCGACATGCAGCATTAATCATATCAGTTGTCCGGTGTCGAACCTGCTCATATGTCCTGTCCTTCTGGCCCATGGCATTAACGTCACTGACAAGATCTGAGCACAATGCGGCCTGCTGTTCCCTATTATGTCTCCCCCTGGATAACAGGATGTCATGATGCTGTTTAATCCTTGCAAGATTATCTCATTCTCTGCATCCGAGAAGGGTGGTGTCATCTGTGGTACATTATTCCTGAAAGACAACACAAGGAGAACACATTACAGGATCAGATACATAGACATACACTGTGTACAGATACTGCAAGGGCAAAATGGCTGCCACTTTCCACTGCTTACTCACACATGACGTAACCCACAGTGTGACAACATACTATGTGTGTGGATAAACCAAGACAGTACCATTGCTGAGGTATTCCCTATGTGCCATGACAGCTTCTGCTGTATGATCAAACACCCAACACTCTAGTCCACTGTGGTGTGTCCTCTAAGGCCAACCACACACTAAAATGTCATAGAAGCAGTGCCAAACAAATAGCAGTGTGCTATAACAACCACTATATAGGTACAGTCCAACAACACCAGTGTGCCACACTCACAAAAGACAATACCAGCCTGATGTATTGTAAGTCCCCTGTTGGTAAGTCAGCAGGGTATTACTGACATGTCATTACCACAGGTCTATGAGCAGCTTACTGCTGTAATCCCTATTCCCCATACCTCTATCCTCTCATCTGAATCCTGTTCTAAACAAAAAACAGTTACATACCTCCTAGAGTGCAGTATTCTTCTGTTGAATTGTATATCTGATAAAGTAATACAGAATAGTCCCCATAGCCAGCGTTCTGCCTTTTAAACATGCTTCCCATCAACAGGTGATTACCTGTAAACCAATCTGTGGTTCTGAAATGCTAATTGCAGCCAAAGCAGCTGAATTGCACTATCATTATCCAATGACATGCAAGCACTGTGCAATATATAAGGCCATCATGTAGACCTGGGCCCCTTTCTTATCTGTTGAGATGGACACTACTGGGGTGAGGAGATTACATCATCACAGAGAATAGGTCTGCAGTAGAAACCTTTACATAAAGATGTGTGTACCACAGGTTGCAGCTGCTGCTGCAGGTAGTAGACATAGGCAGAGAGTGTGAACACTTTGAAGGACAACAAGCTTAAGGTGTATATGTGTCAGCTGTGTCAGCCTTGTTGTAGAGGCAGTGCCAGGGTGAGGGTATGCTTTACACTCCAATTAAGGCATGTGTTTAAGATACGGATGTTAGGCAACTGTGTCAATAACAGTACTTGGCAACATATAGTACTGCTATACAGATATGTGAAGTGTGTACCTACCTGCAGGCTTGTGACTTCATGCACTTTAAAGTAGTTATTTAATTCGCAATGCTTTGTGTGCATCAAGAGTGTATTAGTGATGCATTAATTGCTGTCTTCTTAATAATGTTATTGAAATGCAGCACAACACTGGATTTGAACCCAGGACTGTGTGTGGCAAAATGCAAGTCATTTAACAGACTGAGTTACTGAGTCACTGCTGCAGTAAGCGTACTTGCAAGATATATATCTACATATACAAACTGTGACAAACATTTTCTACATCCATTATTATGTGCATGGTTTTATATGGATGTATTTCTGCACCAGAGTCCCAGGTGAACATGTATTTTGCCATGAATAGAAACTGGATGGTACAGTGGTTAAGCAGTAGCATTGTTGCCTCACTACCAGAGGTTCTCTGGTTTGATTCTCAGCTGGGGAGCCCTCTGTGCAGAGTTTGTATGTCCTCCCTGCATTTGTGTGGGTTTCCTCTGGGTACTTCAGTTTCCTCCAACATTACAAAAATATGCATATGGAGTGTTTCTCCTGGGCCTCTGCTGAAAATTGGCTTAATTCCAAGTCAGACTTTTCTGGTTAATAAATGAATGCCTTAACAGGTGACTCTATAGATGTTGCTAATAAAAGGGCACATTTACCTCCTATCACAGGCCTCAGTTACATCCATTATCATATGTCTGGCTGTCTAGTGGTGTACTACTGCACCAGAAGCCAAGGTGCACTCCCATTTTTTCCATTAGTGTTTATTCCAGTTTGTGTGGTATGGCAGGGTGCACAGCTCTGCTGAAACCAACCTAATGACTGTAATTGGCAATTACTATGTTTTGTTTAAACCACCTGTTTTTAATTAAGAGTTGTGTGGCATGGCAGGTTAATGCAGTGTGTTGTAGGTGTGATGGGCTTGGGTTTGAAACATGGCAGAGGTGTTTATTTTGTACATGTGACCTACAATGTTGAAAACACATGCTTATTATATCTCTATTTAGCTGAGCTAAGCAAAGCTGCATGATGTGGCTCACTACTCAGCTCTATGATAAAAAAATATAAAGAAAAGAAAAAAGGGGAGATAGGAAATTGGTACAATTGGGGCAAGCAGGGGGAAAAACATATTGAAAAGCAAGGAAGGATGCAAAGGAAGGGTGTAGGAAAGAAACATAGCGATCCATTTCTTGCAAAGCAACAACTGTGCACTCTGACAGATTTGTACATGAATTTGGATTCTCAAACCCTAGAGGGAGATGGGTGAGGGCAACATAACTGCATTGTCAAGCCAATTGGAATGAATTATGTGTGTCCAGTGAAGACGTGTGAGAGCTATGTATGGAATGATATATATTTTTTTTGGGGACAGGTGCCCATTTTTTTAAGGTGAGAGTGGAAAATTGGGGAAGGAACATAGGCATGTGTGGGGAAGGTAAGTTGGGTAGGTGAGGATGCATTTGCAAAAAGACAAGACAGCAGACAGGGGCAGTGTGTGACACATGGGGTGTAAACACCTTTGACAGAGAGGGTGTTGTGGAATCTGAGTCACATGTGCCTCCAGATGGCAGGAGAGTGACTCACATTCTCACCCATGGGATCATTGGCACTGATCCTTCACTGCCCTGAGGGTGACTGCGATGGAGGCTGGGCACCAGGTTGATGCTGCCCCACCAGGTCGACCAGTATGCCCTCAATCCAGTACAGGTGTCCAGGACTGGTTGCTCATCATGGCTGACAAATCTCCCTCTGCCACCACTCACAGTGGGGGCTGGGCCCCATTCCCCAATGCTGCAGGCAGTGCATAAGCAGAAGAGGGAGCAACACCAGTCTGTTTCCCAGACATGCTGGGACCCAGTGCCAAGTCTGGATGAGGCAAGGTAGGGGCATCAGTCGGAACTGGCCTACCTTGACGTGCTATATTACATGAGGTAAAGCAATATGTTATGGTTAGTGACAACCAAACCATTGTTAGTATTATCAGACTGGAACATCATATTTATTAATCCAAATACATATTATTGTATATTATGTGCAACACAACATAATGTGACATAATAGTCAGTATAGTAACAGCATGCAAGTATGAGGTAAACCATATGGCCAACAAAACAGTTAGTTTAACAATATATATTAATATTAAATCATAATAATGCATTACAATAATGAATAAATTAAGATAAGGGGTGGGGAGAGACAGAGAAAAACATTGCATTAGTGACATTGCATATGATATCTCTGACAACACTGGTCATACACACTTCTACAGGTGTGTACAGACAGTTGTGATTACAGTGAATACAATTCTTCTATAGCTGTTGTAGCACATACATACCTCTTAAGCTGATAGCATGGGACAAGATAGACGGATTAGTCAATTTTAATTACATTACGAGAAATTGTGACACGTGAGAGGCATGTCTGTGTACAGTAATTAAACAAGACAGCCATCATGGCTTAGTTGGCAGACATGGGAGTAGAACCCACTAGCTTTGACTGCAGGGGACATCTGCAAATAATTTAATAATTGACTTCAGCAGCATAGTATGGACAAGCAAGAGATATAGCTATACTGAGATTACACAGCTTTATTCCTGAATCAACAATGTTGATCCACACATTTTTGCTATTGAGTGTAACATTATTTAAGTTCTAAATAGAATATCGGCACATGCTATGAGCTAACTCATGCATACTGCATATATTACTACAGCTTTATTTCACTTTCAACAATACAGGTGAACACATATTATTGTTATTGGTTTGCAGTATCTGTGAAGTCCACACAGACAGTATCTAACAGTAGAGTGGACTAACTCACCCATATACCTTTATTACCTGATGTCTATAGAAGACAGAGCATGTTTTGACTGGTATTGGCCTAGAGAAAACCTTGAACAGTACTATGTGTTAAGCATTACAGTTTGCAGCCATTATATTTGTATTCTACAGCTATTACAGAATTATACTTGACTGCAGCAACCTTACCTTACAAACTCAATGCATACAGCTCTACTGCAATGGTTATGACAAGGCAGTTCTGATGTACACCATTTCCTTGCTGTTATTAGTATTGGTTCTTGTTTTTGTTACACTACAGTTGTTATTATTCATTTATTGTACTACAGCTCTAAGTCTACATTTATTGCACTACAGCACTAATTCCAACTTTATTGTACTGCAGACTTTATTGTATATACTTTTTTCCAGTTAATGCTTTTACTCCTCCTTGGTTATTGCACTACAGTTGGTATAATACATTCACACTCACCGTGCTCATGGCGCAATCTGGCCAGGCACCCAGCATGAGATTCAACATTGCGAGACCACTCAGCTGCAACTTTTGAGAGAGAAGCACACCATTATGCATACCAGTTTTGCAGACATTCTGATTACATAAAACAGAGGAAAAAGTACTTGCATATTTGTGGGGCATTCCCTGCCCTCGCTTCTTGAACCCAGGTTCATGGGTTCATAGGTAGGTACTAGGCTATCGGCCCTAGGGCTTATACAAGCCTAGCCAAAAAGGTACCCTGGCTTTCACCACCCAAGAAAATTATTTTCCTGTGCCCTGTCAAGCAGGACCACAGAAGTGATCCCTGGGGTAAATTTCTTATTACCCATCCAATCATCAAGATTTTTCTTGAAGAGTGCTAATGAGGAGCTCTGTTTGACATAGATAGGTAGTCTGTTCCAGAGTATGGGAAGTCTCTGGGACAGGAATCTATCCCTCCAGCATGTTCTGTTTATTGTGGTGACAAGGTTTAGGTCCCTAGAGTGTGTAGCTCGGAGGGATTGGGATTTCTTTAAGTGGAGCATGTCCAACAGCTCTGGGTTTGACATAGCTTTGTATGTTAGGCAGAGATTGCCTCTGAGTAGGTGATATGCGATGGAGTAAAGCTGGAGTTTTTTGAGTCGGTCTGCATAGGGCATCTGTTTGAGGCCAGTAATCCTCTTTGTGAGGCATTTCTGTGGCCTTTCCAGTTGTTGTAGATGCCTTGTGAGTTACATACCAAAAGGGGCATCGTACTCTATAATGGGTCTAGTGAGTGATGCGTAGAGTGAAACAATGACCTCTTTTTTTCTGGATGAGAAACCTTTTGTGATGAGGTGTGCCATGTAGAATGATTTCCTGACCACTGTGGCAATGTGATTATCAGAGGAGAGACTACTGCCTACCTGTGTCCCAAGGTCTCATCACACTTTTCGTGTTAAGTAGACTACCGCTTATGTGGTAGTTCATGGGTACTGAGTTTTTACCAAAGGGGATAACAATGCACTTCTTGGCATTGAGCTTTAGACCATGGCTTTGACACCAGGCATCCATCTCAGTGAGGCCCTTTTGTAGGATGTCCACATCGTTAGGAGTTTTGATTATGGCTCCTAGTTTGCAGTCATCTGCAAATTTAGTTAGCCAAAGACCTTCTGTGTTAGCCTGTACTTCAGAGAAGTAGATACCAAACAGGAGAGGAACCAGGACTGAACCCTGTGGTACTCTATTTGTCACTGGTCTGAAGTCTGATTTGGAGTCTGCTACTTTCACAGTGTGGGTTCTGTCAGTAAGCCAGTTGGCAACCCATCTTGTGACATAGGGATTTATACCTAGTTTAGTGAGTTTATCTATAATTCCAGAGTGAGGGATGGTGTTGAACGCCTTGGTGAGATCTAGATAGGCTGTTTGAACCACCTTACCCTCATCTATGGCTTTGGTGACCGCTTCAAAAAAGTCTATCAGGTTTAGGAGACATGATCTGCCTTTTACAAACCTGAACTGTGTGGGGTCCAGAGTTTTGAGAGCTCCGATGTCTTTGTTTATGAGTTCCATGGCCTTGCATACCAGGCTCATCAGGCTAATAGTGTGGTAGTTCCAGGGGTCTGTTGTGGCTCCCCCCTTTGTAGAGTGGGATAACTGTCTTGGTTCACCATTCAATGGGCACAAAGCCTGAGGTGAGGCTGTGATTGAACATGGTACTTAGATGGGGTGCCAGTTCATTCTGTAGTTCGTGTAGAAGGCAGCCTGAGATGTTGTCAGGTCCCATGGATGCTGTGTTCTTGGCTTTGGAGAATGAGGTTTTTACCTGTGCAGACATGATTACAGGAATTTTGCATTCTTCCGGTATAAAGATGGGCCCTTTAGGGGGTGAGAGGGGGGTAAAGTTAGCACTGAAGCTATCTGCCAGGATGTTGGAAATATCAGTTGGTTCTGTATATTTAGTGTCATTGTGCTGTAACTCAGAGCGGATCTGAGTGTTGTCATTGAGATTCTTGACATAGCTATAGAATGCTTTGTGGTTGTCTTTAGAATCAGTGGCGATTTTGTTTTCATAACTATCTTTGGAGGATTTTATGAGGGATCTCAGCTTCTTACTGATGCTGACCAGGGAGTTCCTCCAATCATGGGATTTTACTCTTTTTTGCAACAGTTTCTTTCTTCTGTTGTAGAGTTTGTTTATGGCAGAAGACCACCAGATTGGCTTCCTTTTTTTGGAGGATAGCATCTTGGTTCTGTTAGGGATAGCAAAATCCATGCACTCGTGTAAGTGCTTATAAAGTGCATTTGTGTAGGATTCATCAGTTGTACCTCCATTGTCCATCTGCATGGGTGTTGTGAAGTTTGCCACTTCTGCCTTAAGAAGCGTGAAGTTGGCTTTGGAGAATTTTTTTACGGTTGTTTTCCTAATGAGGGGGTGGGAGTGGGATGTGGATGTCTAGGGTGATTAGCTTGTGGTTGGATCTGACCAACGAGGAGTTGACCTCTGGTGTAGAACACTGGTCGCCCATGTTGGGGATGACCAGGTCTAGGATATTGCTACCCCTGGTGGGGGTGTGGATAAGTTGATCCAAGGCGTTGGAATTGATGAATTCCAGAAAACGTTGAGCAAAAGAGTTGGTACACAAGTAGTTTTCCCAGTTAATGGTGGGGTAGTTGAAGTCACCCATTATTAGGGTGTTGGGTTGTACGTTAATATTTTCCAGTGTATCAAGAAAATAGGAGTGGGAATCCTGGGGCACGGTGGGGGGTCTGTAGCAAGCTACAATCTGGATTGCGACTTTGCCCAGAGTTAGTTGAACTTGAATAATCTCGGATTCATTATGCTGAGCAACTAGCTTGGAAGTGTGGATATCCTTAATGAATATGGACACGCCACCACCTTTAGTGTTTCGGTCCGTGTTTGGTGGCTGAAAGGTGTGTTATGAATTATAGACTGGTAATGCAGGGGTACCCTCTGGAGCTTTGAACCAGGTCTCTGTCACTGCATAGATGTCGATGTTCTCCATTTTAAGGAGTGCCTCGAGTGAGTGCATTTTGAGGTTTAGACTTGTAGCATTGAGTAGCACTGCCCTCAGGTTTTGCTTGCTTGTACCTGTTACAGTGGTGAATTTGTCATTTGAACCTTGCCTAAAAAAGGCAATATAGGGGTGGCAAGAGCCTTTTCCAGTGTCTGCAATCCCAAGGGTGACAGGTGCAGGCCATCTCTGGCAAAGCAGCATGGTCTGTCGATCATGTGATCCCAGGCAGTCAGATACTGGATTCCCTTAGAATGGCACCAGAAGCTTAGCCAATTGTTGAAGTCAATCATTTTGTCCTTGCACTGTTGTATCATTCTGGGTGATGGCAGCATGCCACTCAGGGCAAGGGTCATACCTGCCTGGGCTACAAGATGGGAGAGCTCCTCCATGACTCTTTTCATGTAGTCCGGGGAAGTACATCTCAGGTCATTCACACCTACATGGACAATGACAGAGTCATATTTGTACTTGTGGAGTGACCTGAGTGTGTGTGTGTTATGTGGTGGATCCTGGCACCTGACAGGCAGCTGACAGTAACTTTCTCCTTGTTTAACCTGGTGAGTGGAACATCAGTGTGCCTGACTACAGAGTCACCTATGACTTGAGTGTCGGGTACATTATGTCTTATGAGCTGTAGTCGAGTGGCACACTGAGTATGTGGGCTATGTGTCATTTGGGTTGTGTTGGGGGGGTGGAGGTTGCTTGCATTTCTGCTTTGGAGGTCTCAGTTGTTTGGGCAGATTTTTACTGAGAGCCTCCGCGAATGTAGGTGTGTGTTTTGTGCTTCTGTGTGTGTGTTTTGGTGGTGTAGGTTTTGAGGGACTATGTGATGAGTGTGGTGCGGTGCAAGTTTTTACCTTCTCCTCTTGACTGTCTAGTCCAGTCTTCGGTGAAGAGAGCTTTAGTTCCAGTTTGACTATATAAGTGCATCTCTCACAAGTCGTAGTGTTGTGTGGTAGGAGGAGATGGTTGTCTGTGTACATGAGGCAATTGCTGCAGTGTCCCAAGATGCCCAGATTCATCAGGTAGACAGGAGAAAACACTGGGAGGTGACCTTTAGACATGAATGGATAGGTGCTTATTTATTAAGTACTAAAAACTGTTTTCCTATAGATAAGTGAGGAACGTGCTGTAGTAATTTGTGGCTTATTTAGTGCTTACAACAAGTTCTGAGCAAGTGCTGAGCTCAAAGAAACAGATCTGAGTGCTAAAACTAAAAAGCTGGCTAGTTGCAAGGGAAAATTTGAAGAGCAGACGTTATGCCGCCAGGAGTAGTTTAACTCTAGTTAAGTGGGGGGGGGGGGGCTCATTAGCTTACAAACTGTCCTGGATACAGCAAATCTGTATATGGACAAGACTTGTTACAGGAAAGAAGGAAAGCAAGCTTAGCATTTTTTTTCAGTAAAGTGGAAATGGAGAATGCTGGAACAGAAGTTAATTCAAGGTTAAGAATCTGAGTGGGTTGGCCTTCACAAATGTTCTCTATTAGATTGAATGAACTAATGACACTAGACTGGGAGGAGTATCACAGATCAAATATACAGTATGGGCAGGCAACTGCAAACCCACCAAGTAAAAGAACACCACAACACAAGGGAGGGTGGGTAAGGAAACTATTACAGTTCCTAGCTGTAGCCACTAAATGAAAGTTTAAAAACATATATAGGAGCAAGCAGACTCTAGAGAATGCTTTTAATTGTAAACAGACTAGATTAGAACACAGAAACCTCAAAAAATCAAAAATGCACAGATTAGATTAGAACACAGAAACCTCAAAAAATCAAAAATGCACAGAAAAGCTCGGCTAGAGCATTTCCAAACAGAAAATACAACTCTCAGTATGAAAAAAGCAGTTTACAGTTAAGCAATTCAGTAAACATGCAATTAGAATAATGAAACAGTATCTAGTAATGAAAAATACAGTTAAAACAGTATAAAACAGTACATAAATGCAACAGTAAAAAAAGCTTTATAACAGTGCAAACTGTAGTAGATTAACTGTATAGCACAATTATAAGCATTTCAGAAGTGCAGTTCAGTGAAATAAGTGTAAGAAATAACTTATCCTGCTCTTGGAATCTTAAGGAATTTCCACTTTAGTTTCAGTAATGAAATGCCATCCACAGCCTGATAAAACAAGCACAACCTTTTCAAGACACAGGGTTTATATACCATTAAGGATGGAAGAGTTAGAAGATCAAATTACTACTCAGTCCCTGCTATTACCCAATGACTCATACTACAGAAAGTCCAAGGGTCCCCTGTTTTATCTTTTCAGGTCATCAAGGTGGTGATGACACTGCTCACCTGTGTAGGGGATACCAGTAACACTGGTGTGTTCCTTGCCCAGCTAGTTCCAGACCTCTGCCTTACATTCCAAGCCCTGGAAACCTCCCTGCTTCAGCCTTTTGTCATAGTTTTTTACAAGGAACCCAACCATGACCCTGGATTCCTGAATGCCTCACCACTGTGCCTGAAAGCGCACACCTTCTCCAACACCACCAGCCATATCGACAGATGATTGAACTCCAATGGATTCTGCAGAATTCCCACCTAGTGCACTTTATATAGGCTGTTTTCTCACCTTTACATGTCATTGAGCAGCATTCAAAAAAGTGCTGTGTTGCTTAGCAGTGCACAAACCAGACAAGTAGAGCTGAGTAGCACACAAACATGCACAATCATGGTTTTAGCAAAGCTGGGCACTGGGCAAACATTGGCAGCCATTAACATGTTTAAGCGGTGCTTAGCAGGTTTGAGCACAATTACACAGAGTGCAGTGGAGCCATATTTTAAAATTTTGTCCATAACGTGTATAACAAAAATACAGACAACTTCTGACTTCCATGTACTTGAGCCCTGGACATACTAAACATACAGCCATAACTCTAGCCATTTAGCTACGTGGATATTAAGAAACCCAGTATACTTTCACATATACCACTGAGCTACCTGTTAGCAGTGCTGAACACTGCACCATGCAAACATTCTTAAACATGACAACAAATAAATAACTAATTACATCCGGTTTCTATTTTTAGATGTCTGGCAGGTGTCTGCTATGTATGTATGAGCTCCACTCTGCTTAGCTGTGCTCTGCATCGCACCGTGCAAATGCCAAATTAAAAAAAAAACATAATGTCATTATGCTTATTAATAACATCTAGTTTCTATTTTTAGACATCTGGCAGGTGTCAGCTGTCTACATGTGAGCACAGCTTGGCATTGCTGTGCTCCATGCCATGCCAAGCAAACATGCATTTAAAAAAAAACAATAAAATAAAAACCAACACTGATTCAATATACATGCTTTTCAGCGCTCCCTCAGTAGCATCCTATCATTAATATGAATGGTGAGCTGCCGAGGGGAACTGTGGCCATATTCTTCATGTCTTCACAGTGCCTACATGGAGTTTATTAAATCCTGGCGTACTGATGGCCTAACATTGTTGCATGTAGTCTTATTTTCCCCTTACAGTTAATGGTACATTTAAAAGACAGGCTTAAGCAGACTGCATCTTAATGCTGAAATGCACAAAAAATTGTCAGATCCCAAAAACATAGCTAGGCCATCTAGTATCCTATACATTTCTCTGAAATGGTTGTCGACTCAAAGTTAAAGACAAAAATGCTCTTCTACTCTGTAACTGTAGCAAACTGATTTCTACAAATATAAAAGGCTCACTACATTTAAAACAGCAAACACTGAGTGATCAAGTGATTCATCCCTAACTGCAAATGTAATATTTGAATTAATTTAAGTTTCAACAGCCTTGCAACTTTATAAAATGATACTGTAGTGCACTCCCACAGCATCAACACAAGCTGATCATGCCCCATTAACAGCATGCAGTCGGGGCAGCTGTCCCTTCACCCCATCCTATTTATGTCTCTGTCAGATCTTAATACTGCTGCACTATTTATAATTGCTAAACAGGCTTTGCAAGCCTCTTACAGTAGTTACTTCATTGGGAAAATTACATTACTAGCTCACTTACATATCATTTTGTTAGGTTCTAATGACGGCCAGTTTTAATATTTTATCCCATTTGTTAGCTGATGTGTTATCTGATCACCACCAGCATACACAAAACAACTTGCTCTTAAAAGCTTAGGGTAACAGTACTCCTCGTCAGCATTTATCTGGCATTCTTTAAGAAAATCTGTTCTGTACCACAACAAAATGCAAACGTTTTATTTATAACCAACTAGTTCATTAAAATGAGCATGCAGAATATGTGCCATTTTTCATAAAATTGAAAGTCAGTCATTTAGTGTTTTCATTAGACACTAGTATTTCGTAAGTGGTTTACGAACAGTACCGCTAAAAGAAGAGGATCAAGTAAAAAAGCAAGGACATTGAATTGTATGCAGTCTTAAATATATGTATTTCCAACACAGATAAGCAAATATGCAATGGTGGGTAAGCCTTTACTAAAGCAACAGTCTGAGCATCTTTCATAACCACTTGGTTGTGCTAGTTTTAAGGAAACATTTTGCCAGACAGCTGAAAAGTATAATATAAAATTATGTTAAAAGTGCTTGCCAGATTTTTTTCTGGACAAGGGTTAGAGAGACAGTGAGAGAGAGACCGGTAAAACTCCATATCAGTAATAGAAATGAATAACAATGTGCATCTCTGAGACTTTTTTAATGTAGTGGAGTACAGACTTGAGTCACTGTAAAATTGCTGTATTGTTAACCAGACATCACTTTCATCTTTTGCATGACTCAGGGACATTAGTCTAATTTTCCCAACACTAATACTAGTGTTTAGTGCTGCTTCAGACAAGGAAATACCTTATTCTTTTAAAAAATACTAAAACATACTAATGGGGAGATGTCTACTGCACCTGTTGAAAACTGACAAAGGAAGACAGATACATTATCCCCTGTGTTCTTTCACTACACAAAGTACTAAAAGTTGAAAGAGTATACTTCACAGAAGAATCATAGTTTGAAGTCATCCCTTAGTCAGTGGGTACTGAAGAAGTCAATTAGGATGGTCAAATTCAGGAAGTGATTTCCATTTTAAAGACAGGAGAGGAAGACAAATCACAGCATATAGACAGTGAGCAGAAATGACAAATGGCCATCTCTGACTCAGCTGCTTAAAATGTGCTGCAGTTAATGTGAATATTATTTTATGTTAAAACATTATTACTGCCTGTGTTGCTCATGAATTTATTCACCTACACTGTTAATGAACTGAGAACTATATATAAATAGAGAGACAGAGAGAGATGTATAAATCTATCTATGTAGACATATATATATATGAATGAATAAACTCCATTCTGCAAATTATGAGGTCAATTTGTTCTGTCTCAAAGCACAAAATATCTAATTCTGAAAATTTAAGATTTTCCTACTATATTTATTGTGGTTACAACATTGCTAGTGTCATATCTTGTACAAAAATGATATTTTGAATTTGGGCAAGAAAAGTTGGCTTCTGAAGAGGTCAATAACATCTGTTTGCAGAAACCTTTCCTCTTTTAGTAACATGTAGTGTACTGATAACATCAAAAAAATAACCACATTGGGCACAGAATACCAATATTATGTAACTTGAATATAACAATCAGCCCTGCAGGACAATGAAAACATCTGGGTTAGTGTTTTCACAGTATTTCAGATTTCAGACACTCTGGAAAACAAACTCTCTTAAGCTTTTGGTCGCATTTACTGAAAACTGCTCCATGGCTTTATACAACAGCTCAGTACAATATCCTAAAAAAAACAATTGTCCCTATCCCCTGCAATAAACACATCACACCGAATGACGTTTGATGACCTTTATTAAACTTCCATAAACAGAACTTTATTAACCAATATTTATTAATTATAACTGAAACATAGTATAGCTAATTTTAATCACAGCATAAACATCCATGTAAAGTTAATCGGGACAGTGTGACCTCACTCATCCTGATCTAGTAAGCAGCGTCCATACCTTGACTCACTTACTTTACTTATGAAGCAGCATCCCGCCACTCACTTCATTTACCATTTATTGAATTACACATCCAAACAAATAAGCAGCATCCTTACCTACACTCATTTATTATACTTATGTAGCAGTGTCCCATCACTCACTTCATTTACCACTTATTAAATTAAATCTCCAGCCAAATAAGCAACGTCCTTACCTCCACTCGCTTATTTTATTTATGAAGCAGCCTCCAAGTGCTGACTTTCCTTTCCATCTCTTTGAAATGAGCATCCAACATCAGAGGGGGAACAGAAGAGGGCAAGCCTGTCCATCTTCTCTGCCCACCAGCCTGAACAGGCTGTTCCCCCTCCCTCCTACCACAGTTTCTAGCAACCTAAACACCTATAAAAAGGGGGGTTAATTCAAACATCATTTGGTGTAAACCATCCTCTCTAAGCCAAACTGGATCCCTGTCATCAACCCCAAACATCCTCTCATAAGTACTGAAACACAGCCAATTGTCCAAATGGTTAAAATAATCCAATGATCCCTCTCCAATACCAAAATAATAACCATAACTTTGCATCACTTGTGTATATTAAATAAATTCCCAATTGTCTAACTACCAATATTAACATTGTAATGAGTCCCAGGACATTACCTGCCAAAGGCAACACCAGAACATTAAACTCAATGCCACACAAAACCACACAAAGGCAATTACCTAACACCATGCCTAATTGCATCCCTATTTTCCCACCAATGTGTATAATAATTACCAACTTGAGATTTCCTTTCCAAAATCAATTTAAGAGCAATCCTGCCATCACACCATCTATCCACTATAAGCAGAAAAATATAATGACCATCCTAGCATTTACTGACCAACAAACCACCTTCTGAATGAGTAAGCTACATCCATAACATAAATGTCACATAAACTGTAACCCCTAAACTTCCATTCCCCAACATCAAATACCACAACAAAACCTATTTTGAAAATAGCCAACGTCTGCCAGTCTTCACACTATCAACCTACAGTACCCCAACCCTTCAAAGCAATGAATGACCAAGCAAAATTTAGTAAGTTCACTTAGCCTTGTCACCTGTGCAACTACAGTACTCACAGATAAATCCTCCTTGACCAACTGAACTGCCTTATCTTGTTCCCACATCTGACAAATAAATAAATCTTTCCCACCAAACTCATTTCCACAGACAGCTGGAACCTACATATAACTAATCTAGCAATTCCCTGCCATATGCTTTACTTATAAGAAGTGCCCCAAACTTCTTCAGCAAGCCTTTAACCTTAATGCAACCAGACACACCTCATCAAACATGAACAACACAACCCATACCACTGTCATACTAAACAAATGAAAGCGAACCCTAACCCTAACAGCGCCCGATAAACCTACTTCAGATTAAATTAAAACTCCAAATATTCAGCATCCCCAATTGTCCCTAAGTCCTGCCATCCAACAAGCCACAAACACCCCTCCCACAAATGATGTCCCCAAACCCAACACCTCCCATAACATTTGTAAACAAATGCAAATCCTCATGACCAGCCCTATCTATTTGCCCGCAGGGCCATCCCAGTGAATTCCTCCAAAGGCAACACAATGGTAAAATGCACCACCTTATTAACCCCTACCCAAAGCAACCCAGTTAAACTGGCCAGCATGGTACTTCAGTAACCCAAAAAGATGAAGAGCATCCTTAATCAATTGTTTAGCCTTGGCTTCCCCCTCAAACCTGTTCTTTCCATTTGTTACCTTTGTATCTGTTAAGGAAGTAAACATGTCCTACATCTGCAAGGAATCTCAGACAATGCCTTCCATAAGCCTTCTAACTTCTGTTTAACCAATGAAACATCCATTTCCACACGTCCCCCAAAACACCCACATACTCACAATGTTACATCAAACCCTATTTACTCATAAAAGTCATACCTATACTGAACACCTCCTACCAGCCCACAGCAGAAGTCAAATGGTGCTCATGTTACTCGCTCTAAAAACATTAACCTTATATGTGACATTAATAAAACCTGCTTGAGGGACAGATTTGTCTCCCAGAAAATACCATGTGTGGAACTAACTCCCACTTCATATCAAACAAAACACCTCCTTAGCCCTCTACAAAACAACTGGAGGGGTAACCGTAAATTCACCCCAGAGGTTCCACCAATGTCCTTCTTGAAGGACAATAGGACCAGCATGTGGAAATAAGAATTGAAGTTGACTAGCTTGCAGGGGCCCTAGAACCATTAACCTCATAGCATCCTATGATCCTATGATTGTTGCAACTCCACTCCACCTGTGAAAACCCCAAACTCCCCATAAACAATCCCCAGCCCTGCATTACCCTGCCCCAAACATACCTCCACCTCAAAAGACAGCACAGAATCGAGCAAACCAGGAAAATGATGCAGAAAACAACAGTTCAGCACAGGTACCACTCCACAGATATTTATTAAGTGCTTTCATCTAAAATAAATGTCAGACTTCTTCAGAATAAAATTACAAAGAAATCATTGACTTCAAATACACAAGTCTCACCACTCATTGGTCAAACAAAAAGGACAATTCTTTTAAGGGGGTGTTGGAGACAAATTCTGTTTTTCCAAAAAATGGTGGGAGTTTTAAATGCGGGAGGTGCCCACAGTGCCCATTTATAGTTAATAAGGAGAAAATTAAAATCAAGAATTTTGGTTTTATTAAACCATCTAAAATACTATTGCTACTCCAAGGGTGTAGTATATGTGGCTCTGGGCAGTCCTGTGATAGTTTTTATGTGGGGAAGACCAAGAGGGCCTTCATACAAAGGATTTATGAGCACATGTATTATATAGGGCATAAAAATGAGAATAACGCCCTTTATAGACATATTATAATCGATTCCACTCACAAGTTTATGTTTTGTGCTATTGACCATGTAGACTTGGTCCCTCAAGGAGGACCCACTAACGATTTCCTGGAGTATCAAGAGTTGAAGTGGCAGATTAAAACCAATGCATGTAAACCACCTGGGCTTAATGACATAATGTCCAAGGTACTTTTGCTAAAGTTAAAATCTATGTATTTTTTATAATTTATTGCTTGTTTTTTGCGTTTTATATTTTACATAATGTTTTTTATGCTATTGTATTGTTTTATATAATCTTGGCTTTAAATAACTGAGTTTTGTTTAAGAGCTCATTAAGGGAATGTCCCTATGTGAGTGTCTGACCAATGAGTGGTGAGAATTGTGTATTTGAAGTCAGTGATTTTTTTGTAATCTTATTCTGAAGAAGTCTGACATTTATTTTAGATGAAAGCGCTTAATAAATATCTGTGGCGTGGTACCTGTGCTAGACTAATGTTTTCTATACCTCCACCTCAACTTGCCCCTACACTACCTCAAACTGCTCCAACTCTGATGTGCCTTAATGAACACTGAATAAAGATTACCTGTGACCTCATTGTGCACCACTCCAGCAATCAAAACATCCACACAAGCAAAAGCCATTACCTTTCAAATTCATTTCAGTCAGGGCACTGACTGTTGCTCACTCAGTGCTCCCCCATCTGTGACCTCATTTTGCACCACCCAAATGACTGGGACCCAATTGAAATAGCCTCCATCACTTTTTGAATCCTGTCCTTCAGGTCATCAACCAATGCCCACTAAAATTTCATACCACCGTGATCTGCAAAAGAAAACAAATTAAGCACCATACGTTTACAAGAACTGAACAAAGATGAGCCTCAAACCCTATACCTTGTGTCTATGAGGCAATACATATATATATATATATATTTATATATATATATATATATATATATATATATATATATATATATATATTTATATACATTTTTTTCTTTCCCTTCCTCCTCCCCCTTCCCATCATGCACCCATGAAGTGACAGGTTAGTGGTGTACCTATGCCCGGAATCAAAAAAGTATGTCAACCCCCCCATGACCATCAATGCCTTACTGAATTTGTGAAAGATAGCAGCTTTCAATGCTCCCTACCAAAGAATGCTTGGAAGCTCGTGAAGCAACAGCCACCAGATCTCCCCCAAACCCAACTCCAAGCTGAACCCATGTCACTATCACCTTTTCTTCTTTTTCCCAAATTCATATTACAGCCACCTGGAAAATAACATCACCTCCAAGCCATCTGTCCACCACTGGACAAGTAGTAAACAAACAAGCTCCCCTCCATCAGCCCAACACAAAGCCCTAAGTCAAAATTTGTCACCACAGCCTAAGCAACCAAAGCACCAGAACCAGCAATCATACCCCTCAACCTATCAGTGCAAAAAATCTGCACAAAGCCTGACAAAATGGGGGGGGGGGGGTGAGGATAAAGGAAATAGTTAAGGGCATGACATTCTAAATAGGGACAATATTAAATATTGCTCTTACAAACTTAAAAAGTTACTAGAGTAGCAGGCTCTGGATTAGCATGAATTTTCTGAAGGGAATGAAGTCTGAAACTCAAGTCTGTCATTATGAACTAACTTCAATCTTCAATGATTCACCAGAAAAACAGAATTTATGGAAAATGGACCACAGCTGTGAGGCACAAAACTGGCCATCCTGTTAAAAAAATCTGTACAGTTGAAAGGTATGACCACCAATGGATTTACTTTTTTTTTTATTTTGTAAAAGATCCCTAAAAGAACACAAAGGGTAACCTGACCAAACAATTTGCCTGCCCCTTGTAGAAAACATATTTGCCAGCCTCTGACCAACTACCCATATCTGTAACTATTAGCATAAAAATTCTAAACAAAACCCGACATAAAAAGAGGGGACAAAGGCACAGAAATTATTGACACATTTTAACTACTGCTCTTATAAAATTAGAAGATGGCTAAAATAGCAGGCTTTGTGACAGCACTCATTTTCCGAAGGATAGGAACTCAAACTCAAATGCAGGTCAGCAAAGTAACTCCCCCCATGATAGTTAAAGACACTCTGAACGTGCGTCGACAGCAGCCGTTACTCATTGGTGTTGCATTGCCTGGGAAACCAGAATACTTTGTGGCCTCAAATGAAAATGCTTCATTAGTTAGTAGGTTTCTTTTTTTTTCTTTTTACAGTACTGTAAAAAGCAAAGCTAGTGAAAAAGTTTGCACCTTTAACAGGCGGTAGATGCTGGGTAAGTGGATAGAAGCATCCGACTTATCAAACATCAGTCATAACAGAAAGGGAAACCTCGAACAAACAATGATGTGCCAGCACTGAGGGCTTGCTACTACCACACCGCGACATGTACACCATTGTCTGTGAACTGATGAGCCACTCTACATACTCCAGATGAGTGCACCTCCCCACCTACAAGCAATTTACAGGGGGCCATTAGC
Organism: Protopterus annectens; assembly: GCF_019279795.1. Lineage (NCBI taxonomy): Eukaryota > Metazoa > Chordata > Ceratodontiformes > Protopteridae > Protopterus > Protopterus annectens. Next base: position 335,083,358 of record NC_056735.1, read on the forward strand.
CTTCAAACCATACCTCTCAATCTCTAAAAAAAAAGACAACACCCTGTACCTGCCCCAACTCGGTCTACCCCCAATCAGCTGAGGCAAAGGCCCAAAAAGAAGGATGACTTTTAAATGTTGCTTTACACTTAGAAAGTTGACAGAATAACCAGAAAATCTGTACAGTTGAGAGGTATGCTTCGAACCACCCACCCAGGACAACTACTAATACATGGCAACCACTGCATACCACTGCTTAACAATCCTGGAAAATATCACTCTCAACAAAACATGCAAAACCAATTAGATAGCACCCCAGTCCGATTGCCTACAAGTCCTTAATGTTCCCAGACTTGTCTACCTCAATCAACAATGCTAGAAAACAAATCTCGCTAACACAACACCAACCAAAGTCAAAATACCCCATTGTCTCTACCCAAATACTCCTCAACTTTCAATTCATGACTAAAAGTAGTCCAAGGCCTACCTGCACCACGGTACCTACAGGTCTTCATGCACATAATCCTCACAGTAGCAAGTTCATGGAAAAATTTGATTTCCTACCCAGTTACACTTGCATAAACCCCTTAAATCCCTCCATACCCTTACCTCATTTCTTCCCAATCATCCCTCATTCCCATTTAACCCTTTTCATCCTCCCACCCTCATAACTCCCCACTAATCTGTTTATCTAACTCCCCTCTGAAGACATCCCTGGACAACTTAGTTTATTACCAAACCTCATTTGCAGTATTGAACAATTTGCATTTCTAACAGTTCAGCAGTCAGTTTCAAGAGCTGATGAAAACAGTACTCTGCATCAGTCAATTTACCTAAAATTTGGAATAGCATGTGAATATCATGTGTCTTCACAGCTCGCATTACCTTATATGTATCATTATAATTATTATTACTTTATACTACTTATCACATTGTATATTTTGTATTCAGGATACACATACACACATTTCATTATATATGATTCACTTTATATCTAGCTTTCAACCAGGAGCTGGTTGCCTTAAAATATTGCTTGCTCAATCAATCAATTATTGAATTCAATTATTGTATCCATTATTCAGTTATTTGGTTGTGCAGTTAGTACTTAAGAACTGTTTAAAAATGTGTTTGTGAAATCTGAAGAAGCATGCCTGTGTAGCATGTGAAAGCGCTTATTTTATCTCACTTTGTTTTACTTCGACATTAAATACTGGTTTTATAACATCGTGGTGGTTGTGTCCAGTTTTGGTTTTGATACTTTTCTCATTGGCAATTACAACCTTTAGATGGTAGCAGCACTTATTTTTCTTTATCTTGGTTCCTGTTTCTGTGCTGGCTACTTTCACACGATGGAAAGCACAGCTATAGAATTGGACTATAATCCTGACAATGCCTCCAGGAGTTCAAGGTGGAACAACATTGTAAAAATGCAGAATAATCCCTTGTTGGGCTTAAAGCTACATCATTTATCAACGCCGACTACTGCATTTACTGTGGATAATTTGAGAGAGTTTAATGACTTGCTTAGAGAGCTGGAGAATGATTTGTACAAATTGCAAAGGCTATTATGGCAGAGAAGGCATATGGAGGCATGCCTTAATTTTCGTATTGTACCCAGAGGCATGAGAATTTTATGCATGCCTACTTATGGTAATAATCATCCCGAACTGTTGAAGAGATGGCAGAAATTAAATCTAGAATTAAGCTTTAATTATATAAAATTATTGATTGAATATTTCTCCCCTATTGAAGTGGAACTTACACAAAAAGTAGAGTCTCTGAATAGAGATTTACAACACCGCTTCAAGGGAGCGATGTTTGAGAAAAGAATTGACAGCATTTATACTCAGGTCACATTATATAGTGACAGGTTACAGCAAGTCAAATATCGTAAGCTGCAACGTGATCACAAGGATTTTCTGCTTGGTCAGGTGTTTGTTTGGCCCAAATACAATCAACGTTCAGGGCAAACATCGGACAATAATGATGTTCCCCAAACTTTAGATAAAGAAAAGGCATATGTCTATGAACTTGATATAACAACAGAAACAGTCTCAACTGCTGTTTGCAATAAGGAAAGTAAAGGCTCACACAGTATTGACGTGATTACGTCATCAAATGAGCAACGTGATGATGTTGCATCCTCTGCTCTTCCCTGTAACCAAGAGGCCCTAATGGAGTCGAGAGACAGTGAAGGACCAGAGGCAAGACCGAAGGTATCATCTAGGAAGCCGGAAGATTTTTTCCATTACCGCTGAAGTTCCGCGACAGCGAAAGGGACAGATCATACAGTCGTGGTCGTCAGAAACGCAAGTTTTCAGGGGACAACTTCGGCGTGAGACGAAGGTTACGAAGTTGAACCAGCTGGTCTACAATTTTTCACGACTTGAACTTACTACTGCTGACTATTCCCTTTTAAATAAGGGACTGTCTTTTATTCCTTCTCAGGCAAGTCAACTCAGCGAACTTCTAGTCGATCTCAGACTTTTTGGTCGCTCAGTGGCATTAAAGTTAATGCACGCTAACAATAAGAATAATAATGATTGTTCGATAGATCGTTTTAAACGTAAAAGTTCTTTTTGTCCACAAATACCAACTAATGTTGAATGTTATATTAATCTATGTGAGAATGATTTCTATGCATATTTTTCTAAACAAGGACCTAGATGCATGTACTTTAATTTAAGCCAAGAAGAGAGAAGCTCTTTGAGTAACCTAACTTCTAATAATGACATAGTAATAAAACCTGCTGATAAGGGGGGAGGGATAGTGGTAATGGATGATGTAGATTATGACCATGCAATGTTGACTTTGCTATGTGATATTAATACTTATGTAGAGATAGGTTTTGGATCACTTATGAAAATCATTAACAAAGTATATGATGATATTTATGATCTATTGATGTGCAGGCAGGTCACCAAGAAGCTATATGATTTTTTTCTGGTTGAATTTCCCACAATACCATGTATTAAGGGTCTTCCCAAAATACATAAAGATGTTTTTCCCCTCCCCATGAGACCTATTGTAGCAGGTGAGGGCTGGGTGACTGAAAGGATATCACAATATCTAGAGAGCGTACTAGGACCTATTGTTCGTAACATTCCGAGCATCTTAAAAGATAGCTACCAGCTAATCCATGATATATCAACCATCAAGGATAAATTTAAAGATACTTCTTACTTAATGGTAACTTTAGATGTAAGGAATTTATTTACAGCAATCCCCAATGACTACGGCATAGAAGCAGTTAGGAGTATGCTATCAATAACAGAAGGGGTAACAAATGAACAAGAGTTATTGGTATGTACTTTATTGGATACCATCCTCAACAATAATGTGTTTATATATCGTGATAAACTTTATGCACAAAAGTGGGGGGTAGCAATGGGCACCCCCTGTGCCAACTCTTACGCGAATCTAGTGGTATATTATTGGGAGAGGGAGTTTTTATTTAGTAGCACATATTACCAACAAGTGCTACTGTATAAAAGATTTGTTGATGACATACTACTATTTTGGAAAGGAACTGAGATGGATCTCTTAGAGTTTATCAGTTTCTTGGAGTCGACTACTGATTTTTTGAGATTTACCTCAGAAATCTCTGCAAGATAAGTATGTTTCTTGGATGTTAAAATAATCAGGATGAGGGATGGTGGTCTCTCCACGAGTCTATACAGAAAACCTTGTTGGAGGAATACACTTTTATGTTATAGTAGCATGCACCCTAGACATGTCTTTCCTAATGTGGTAAAAGGACAGTTTGTCAGAATATATAGGTTATGTAAAGAGAATTCTGACTTATAGAGACAGCTTGATGATCTACACACCCTGTTTTTAGACAGGGGGTATAATGATTCTATGATAAATAAAGTTAGATGTTCCATTATGGATAATATAAATGAGAATACTAAAATCACCATGAATCATGCAAATAATAGATCAGGAGGGAGTTATGATAATATAACCCCATTTATTATGAGATACACTAATGACAACAGGAAAGTGGTGGACATAATAAGCAAACATTGGAGTGTACTCACCATAGATGCTAAAACATTGAATATAGTGGGATATAAACCAAGATTCAACTATAGGAATAGTAAGAATTTAAAAAGGCTATTATTTAAGGAACACACAAAAGATAGAATCAACAGATTAAGTATAAATAAAATGGGTACTTTTTGCTGTATGAGATGTAACGTGTAGATATATAACATTCGAACAACATTTTGTTCACCCTACCATGATGTTTGAGTTTAAACCTAAGTTCTATGCTACATGCGATAGTAAGAATCTAATTTACTTAGCTACATGCACCAAGTGTACAGGGTTTTATGTGGGCATGACAGCGAGGAGGTTAAACGACAGAATATATAATCATATATACGATATCAGGAAAATGAACAACCGGAACGCGTTGGCCAGACATGTTGGTTTAAATGTAGGTCATACTTTTAGGTTCAGGGTGTTACAGCTGATATTGCAGAATAAACGAGGGGGCAGTAACCTGAATCACTTAGAATCAGTTGAGCTTGAATGGATCTTTAGAATGAGAGCACATGTAGAACCAGGGCTCAACCAGTCTATTAGCATTAAACCAATACTGGATGCACGCATTTAGATGTATTTTTGGATTCAACCATATATATATGTATATATATATATATATATATATATTTCTATATTGTATTTTTATACTGCATACTATATATAATTTTAAGAGGTGATGAATTATAAGCATTGGACATGCTTAACGACCCAAATTTATACCCTGGGTGTAGATGTACGTTAGTACACGCATTTTAGTAAATAGTGTTTTGATATATTTTATATATTTTTACATCGGATAGTGTAATATGATGTTGTAAATTATGTTTTGTTTAAATTATTAATTTTTAGTTAGTCAATTATTATTACTTTATACTACTTATCACATTGTATATTTTGTATTCAGGATACACATACACACATTTCATTATATATGATTCACTTTATATCTAGCTTTCAACCAGGAGCCGGTTGCCTTAAAATATTGCTTGCTCAATCAATCAATTACTGAATTCAATTATTGTATCCATTATTCAATTATTTGGTTGTGCAGTTAGTACTTAAGAACTGTTTAAAAATGTGTTTGTGAAATCTGAAGAAGCATGCCTGTGTAGCATGTGAAAGCGCTTATTTTATCTCACTTTGTTTTACTTCGACATTAAATACTGGTTTTATAACATCGTGGTGGTTGTGTCCAGTTTTGGTTTTGATTCTTATATGTATCATCATAAACCTGACCTGAAGATTAAACAATATCTGTATTGTATATTTCCATCAGTAAATTATAGTTTAGTACAGAATTACAAGTGATTGAAGGTGTTTGCAAAATAGCAACAGTAAAAAAGAAAAAAAAAACTGCCAAAGGAAGACTGATACATTAATGTAAACAATTAGCACTATCACTAAGATCAGACGTGAAAACTGAGGCTGAACTGTTCTGCAGTTCCTGTTTCACTACTATTGCATCATAATTAATGTTGCCAGTGAGGAATCATGCTATATTTTAAACATTTGTAACTGTCAAACTGAGCTGTTTCTATGAATATTTTGAACTCTGTTTTTTTTGTTTGTTTCTGCTGAAGTTTTATTCTGTTGATTTCCTGCACTGAGAGTCCTTTCCTTAGTATTTGTTGAAGTTCTTTCTTGATGGAAGGAGAATAGGAGCAAAAGAGCACATGCTAAGCTGGTCAGAATGGCTTTACTTGCTGTGGTTATTTGTGTCAGGGCAGGGGTATATGGACAAGGGAGACTTGTTACTTTTTATTTCTCAATACTATGATGCTGTTTTCAACTCAAAATGGGAATAATCCTCTTCAGTTTTGTTTGTGCAGCAAACAGTTCAATTTAATTTTCTGGCATCATATACTTTTTGGCTATTGAAACTGTCTTGATGGTCGAGCAGTGTAACGGATGCTAAGGTGATATTTATAGCTCAAAATCTTTATTGCAACTGGTATTGCTCTGTCATAACTCAGTCATAAGAAATCACTCCACTGTTCACCCACAAATAAAATATAAGGTCCGTTTTATTAAGCACTTTTCGTCTCTCCTTAAAGGGAGGCTTCTTCAGATAACAGACATGTACAAATGTAAAATTTAAATGAGTCATCAGTCATGTGATATTTAACACACCTCCATTTAAAAACACCCTTCAGTATAAACGTCTACATATTAACTGTGACATTTATTTGAATAATTTACAAATAATGCCTTAAATATACCCTTACTAAAATATTCAACCTAAAATTCATAATCAACATTCTTACTTATTTATGTGTATTTTTATTTCATTCTATTAAGAATGAAAATATAAAATATTAAGATAATTTATCATGACCCATTCTATCTGCATAACAGAACCTTACAACCAGAGGGTATAAACACACTTTCACCTTTCATGTGTCTACCTCTCTAGGTTTTTCATTTTAAGACTACACAGGATGGAATACATTTCATTCAGTCCTGGAAAATGGCAGGCATCTGTACGAAGCTGCCACCTCAATTCAAGTTTCTCCAACATTAATGAATCGGGACAACCTCTTCCATTTAAGTTCATGCAGTCAGTAGCCTTAAATTTAAAAGTATGAGCTGGGAATGCTTCAAAATGTCTTGCTAGGACACTTTCTTTTTTTATTTTGGAAATGTAATATAAATGCTCATATACTCTTTCCCTTAACCTGTGGTCCATTTTACCAATGTAGAAAGCCAGACAGTGATGGCACTGAGCCAGGTACACAACTGTTCTGCTGTGGCAGTTGAACTTATGTTTGGTCACATATTTCTGTTCCCTCAATGTGAAGCATTGGCCAACCTGCAAACGTTGCACATATTACATTTACCCATATCTGTTTGTGTACTTACACCTTTTGTCTTGTATTGTAATATATATTTTTCAGGTTTTGCCCTCATTGGAACACTATTCTTGGTGCTTCACAGAATTTATGCCAGAGAACATTGTCATTCATAATTAATGACCAATTTTTGTTGATAAAGGAGTATAAAGCTGAAGCATTGACACTGTATCTAGTGATGAGGGCTGTGGTATTATATTCTCTTGTCCTTGGTACCATATTCATGTCACCCACATTGCTACCACCTGCTGTACCCTTAATACTCACAACTGGTTTATAAAAGCCACCAGCTCTCTTATCCTGAACTTCTCTGATCAATTAATTAATTAATTGTTCCAGATAACATCTTACCCTAAACATGTTCCTCAGGTTATTGCACTCCAACACAAATTCGTCATCTCTAGTCACCATCCGGGCAGCTCTTACTAATTGCCCCTTGACTACTGAACATTTCTGATGTAATGGATGGCAACTAGTAAAGTGAAGAAATGTGTTGGAATATGTTTCCTTCCAGAAGATTCGTGCACAATAACTGTTGGTAATGCTATCTTTCATAAGGTTTACATCCAAGTAGGCTATTGATTCAGTGCTGAAAGAAAATGTGAATGTAAAAAACTGGGTTGTATTGTTATAATAAGTAACCATATCTGTAGCTCGTTTCACATCCCCATTAAAAATAATAAAAATATCATCCATGAACCTAGTGTAATAGATAATCCGGTTGGAAATCTCCTTGTTGTTTCTCACAAAATGCCCCTCCCAGTATGCCATTACTAAATTCGCTAGGCTGGCACCACATGATCAACCCATGGCTACCCCAATTTTCTGCAAGTAATACTTGTTGAAAGTTATGAAGTTCTGTGTTAGCACTATATGAGTTCACATACAAGGGAAACGTCATCCTCAGGTGCTCCTTTACTGCGCATCTTATAGCTTACCCATTCAACTCCTGCTACATGTGGAATATAAGAGTATAGATCTTTACATCGACTGTAACAAAATTATGAATGGGATTAAACTCTAATACATTAATATTTCAGGGGAAGGTCCAGGAATCTTTACAAATTTGCCTCTCCTGGGTCACATATCTCTTCAACTTTTGATCTATGACCTTTGCCAGAGAGTACGTAATACTGTGCCTTGCATCCACCAACGTTCTCATGGGGGGATTTATTATTCTTTTATGGACCTTTGGTATTCTAAAAAATATTGGTATTCTTGGTCTGGCATCACTAAATAGTTGAAGAGGTCTATATTAATTCTAGCCTCAATGAACAGGTCATTTAACCAAGATTTAATTCTTGTATAAGCTCTATTGACTTCTGATTTAGATACTTCCTCAAAAGTTTCGCTGTTCAACACATTTTCCATCCTGTTGATGTAATCATCAATAAACATGATTGCCACTCCACCTCCTTTATCGGGTTGCATGACACGTATTGCCCCCTGTCATAGCCTTTCAACAGCAATTTTTCATTCTTACTAATGTTATGGACAAATATATTCTGCCTGTCACCTTGTTCTATTATGGTTCGTAAGTCCAACTCACACATTTGTTTGAAGAGATGCAATGTAAGGTGTAAAGGTGGATAAAATGTACTAGCCAATTTATACTCATTCATGACATTATTTTCTTGACCAAATAACACCCTAAAAGTTTGTTTTCTTACAAAGAGTTTCAGGTCTATAAGTGTATTCGCAATGTCCAATTTACATGAAGGAACAAAACTCTGCCCCTTGGCTAAAAGGTCCACCAAGCTCTGTTCAATGTTCATTGTTGTATAGTTATATATTTTAAGGTCCCGGTTAGTTATATACAATCTCACAAATGTGTTCAGATCGCTCCTCTCCATAAATTATCTGCATAATGTCATGAATGAGTATAAATTGGCTAGTACATTTTATCCACCTTTACACCCTACATTGCATCTCTTCGAACAAATTTGTGAGTTGGACTTACGAACCATAATAGAACAAGGTAACAGGCAGAATATATTTGTCCAGAACATTAGTAAGAATGAAAAATTGCTGTTAGAAGGGCTACGACAGGGGTCAATACGTGTAATGCAACCCGATAAAGGGGGTGGGTTGGCAATCATGCTTATTGATGACTACATCAACAGGATGGAGAATGTGTTGAACAGTGAAACTTTTGAGGAAGTCTCTAGATCAGAAGTCAATAGAGCTTATACAAGAATTAAACCTTGGTTAAATGACCTGTTCATTGAGGCTAGAATTAATATAGACATCTTCGACTATTTAATGATGCCAGCCCCAAGAATCCCAATATTTTTTGGAATACCAAAGGTCCATAAAAGTATAATAAATCCCCCCCCATGAGACCGTTGGTGGATGCAAGGCACAGTATTACATACTCCCTGGCAAAAGTCATAGATCAAAAGTTGAAGAGATATGTGACCCAGGAGAGTCAAATTTGTAAAGATTCCTGGACTTTCCTCTCAAATATTAATGCATTAGAGTTTAATCCCATTCATAATTTTGTTATAGTCGATGTAAAGATCTATACTCTTCTATTACACATGTAGAAGGAGTTGAATGGGTAAGCTATAAGATGCGCAGTAAAGGAGCACCCGTGGACGAAGTTTTCCTTGTGTGTGAACTCATATAGTGCTAACACAGAACTTCATAACTTTCAACAACAAGTATTACTTGCAAAAAGTTGGGGTAGCCATGGGTTGACCATGTGGTGCCATCCTAGCGAATTTAGTAATGGCATACTGGGAGGGGCATTTTGTGAGAAACAACGAGGAGATTTCCAACTGGATTATCCATTACACTAGGTTCTTGGATGGTATTTTTATGATTTTTAAAGGGGATGAGAAACAGGCTACATGTATGGTTACTTATTTTAACAATACAATCCATTTTTTTACATTCACATTTTCTTTCAACACTGAATCAATAGCCTACTTGGATGTAAACCTTAGGAAAGATAGCATTACCAACAATTATTGTGCATGAATCTTCCGGAAGGAAACATATTCCAACACATTTCTTCACTTTACTAGTTGCCATCCATTACATCAAAAACGTTCAGTAGTCAAGGGGCAATTAGTAAGAGCTGCTCGGATGGTGACTAGTAATGATGCATTTGTGTTGGAATGCAATAACCTGAGGAACATGTTTAGTGTAAGATGTTATCCAGAGCAATTAATTAATGAATTGATCAGAGAAGTTTAGGATAAGAGGGCTGGTGGCTTTTATAAACCAATTTTGAGTATTAAAGGTATGACAGGAGTTAGAAATGTGGGTGACACGAGTATGGTACGAAGGAAGAGAGAATACAGTACCACAGCCCTCATCACTGCCTCTAACCTTAAACTTTCTTCTTCTTCCTCCCTACCACTCACACTGACTTACTTCCTTTAAAAAAATAACCCTAACCAGCATTTCAAACAGGAAGGCACATATGGACGATTACATCTGTCTGGCAAAATCTATTTGTCCATAAAGTGCTGCACTGACATGAATGACAACACCAAGTAAAGCCATTGCAATCAATGTTATAAATAAATATTTAACTCTCCATCAAACAGTAAATCATTTAATATAAAGAGTTATAAAAAACAGTTATTTAGAAAAGCAGTTATATTTGGAAGCATTGCAAATGCTCACTAGCCAACAGAATTGCTACAAGCAGCAGTAAACATTTGTTTAACATACAGCTCACTATAAAATAATCATCATCAACCCCAGCACCTGGAGAAGCCTACCATTACTCATTCCAGACTAGACAAATAAAAAGAACTCCAAGAAAGAAAGGGGGAAACAGCAGTGGGGTTCCTTACACCAATGGACCCCTCTTACTCTGGCCAACAGCATGTCTTAAAGGTAAGCTGTACCCTCTTTCCCTAGAAATACTCCCAAACACAAAACCAGCAACCTACAATCATTGCACTATGTCTTGCTATAATAAAGAGCTATGTCTTAAAGTCATTAAAGTGAATGACATCTGACCTATATCAGATCAGGTCCTTACCATCAAAACCCTAATGGTCTAATGACACAGACTCGGTACAGTTGCTGCTCTTGCCAGCCTATGAATGACAAAATGCCTAGACATTTCTACCTCCTTTAAAGCTAAAAGTCTCCCTCCACACTAAATTGTTAAGAATCTCTGACCAAACTATTATAATTTGAAGACACCTATGTTTCAACACTATCAAATTTCTCACTATTTGCATTAATAGCCTCCACATAGGGACCCTGCCTAAATCATTCCCTAGGTGAATTACAATGTTATGGGGAGTGGCCAATGCTGCTTGTAGCTCAACCACTCTGGATAACAATTGATTCCAGCCCATTCATCTAAATCCACACCAAATTATGTTTTTTTATTGAAAATGTCAAGTGATAATATGTCAAAAAACAGAATGAAACCGCAGGAGAAGAGTGAAACTTCAACACTTCTCTTCTCCATTAAACTTCTTTTTTTACAGAGGGGCATGCCCCTTGCAGCTATATATATATATATATATATATATATATATATATATATATATATATATATATATATATATAATTCCCCAGCATTTAACCGAACATGTTTTTGTTTGACAAAGACAGGAGTGTGATTTAATGACGACAGTATGGCTTGCTGAATGGTGGATATTTTGATGGTATGGGGTTTGTAAGTGAGGTTGGGGTAGTAAGAGATTTTGTGTGTGTGTGCATGTGTGCATGTGTGCATGTGCATGTGTGTGTGTGTGTGTGTTTGTGTGTGTGTGTGTGTGTGTGTGTGTGTGTGTGTGTATGTGTATGTGAGTTAAGGTTAGGGCTCAGTAAAAGTGAAGAATGGGTATTGTGCATTTATGTGCGAGTTTATGTATTTTAGTGTAAGGGTAAGGGTTAGGTTAAGGGACAAATGTATCTTTGTTTGAGTGTGTTTGTAAATGTCTGTGTGTCTGAGTCTGTCTTGTGTAGTGGCAGTGTTATGGGAAAGTTTTAATGACATTACGGTGTAGGGTTAGGGAAAGGGTAGCATTGTGGTGCAGGGGGAAGGAGTGATCATAAGCCATGGCAGTGGGACTTTAGAAAGTTCTAGTGCAAGACATCACATGCATTGCAAATAATGTTTCTTAAACCTAAGAAAATATGCCTTCATGCCGTATAAAAGTTAACAAGGTGTATATACATATATATATATATATATATATATATATATATATATATATATATATATATGGTATGCTGCATACAGACTACACGAAGGACAAACTGAAAATGTACTGAATAAAGACATAGAAATATTATGTGTCATTCCAAAACTGAACAGAACAAATGTTTGGGTGATTATTGTAAATACCAGTTGCATTAGCATAGCATAATATATACTAGTATATTGCAATGTAGCGTAGTATAGTTCTGGATGGCACGGTATAGTATAGGGCTTGTCTCGTGAACTATTGAATGCCCACAAGAACAACTATACAAAGAGCGATCATTTCAGAAGGATTCTAAAATTATCAAAAATATGCAAAAGTAAAAATATTTATTTATTTATTTTATTTATTTATTTTGCAAGAGTGGAAAGTTCCAATACACCCACCTTACCGCATAATTATATATACTAACTCCAAGATCACACATGTATACTAACTCCAACCTCACTACAATGCGATCTCATACAAAAGGCTGATGACAAAAACTCATTTTGAAAGAACATTCTCTCATGCAAGCTTTTGCTTTTTTTTTTTACAACAGAAAAAAAGTGTTAACTTATATGAGTGCTTGATCTTTAAATTTTAACCCGTATAAAGAAATCTAGTATAGTATAGTAAAGAGCAGTATAGAATAGTGCAATCACCACTTTCAGCATTCAGGTATTCAGTTACTTCACTGAAGCTGTGAACAGGCATTTCATTTCATTGGATCACTGCTTCACTGACACATATGTGTAATTAAGACACTGATATCCCACTGTACTGGAGTATAAGGAATTTTCTCATTTTTCCCATTGTTTAATGATCTTAAAGTGACTATATTTAGAGAAGCAGTGGAGCTTGTCCCCATAAAAAAAAATGGGATCTGTTTTAAAGTAAGGAGCTTTAGTGAGCTGTTTCTTGTTGTCCAGTGATGTAAGGTTCGATTCCCTCAAACTCCATTGCCTAACTGTGCAACTCTGATCAAGGGCTGAGTCTTAAAAATGTCCATGGAGAAGAATGTTATACCCCAGAAAACAAATATGAATAAAATAAAGTAAAATGAAAATAAGGGGATTGTTTTGATATTTTGATCTTACTGTTAGTGTCTTTAGAGTTGGTTTTGAGGTTGTAGGGTAGTTGTTCAATGTGCAAACACTGTTCTTTGTCTTTTAGTATTTTTTGATGAATTAAGGCACAAAATCATTGGTTTAATGTAATGATTATTATAGTATATTAAAGTGTAGCATAGTATTGTATAATATAGTATAGTATAATAGATTGCAGTAGACTATATTATACTGATAGAAGTTTTTGATCATTACATAAAATGACTATGTGACAGTATATTTATTAATGTGCATTATTCTGCACTATCAGTATTATTCTATGTTTGTGTGTAATGCTAACTGCATACTGCATTGCTCTATGTAGTATTGCAATTAACTTATATAGTAGGATGTTGAGTGTATGCGGATAATTTTTTGAAGAAATGGGTGTAACTTTAAGAAGGTTCATGTCACATGATTTTGCCTGTAACTCATGGCAGATAAAGATTTTAAGCTGTGACCATGCAAGTAATCTTTTTATTACACAGTTTTGTGGAGAATTCCTGTACGTAACTATTACATAAAAGTAGTTTAAAATGTTAAGAAAGTATATTGATTGCAGTGGGATGCTGATCATGAGGGACCATGGATTCACGGTAGGAAAGTAATCCCAAATAAATCTAATAATATTATTATTATCGTTGTTGTGATAATGCATCCTCATGCAATATTTCATTTATTTCCAGCAAGAATAAACACTGAGAAATAATTCATGGAATCTTTGCACTTCACCTCATGAGTTTTATTTCATGACTTTGGCACCTCAGCTCTTACCTTCTTTAAAGTTACTAAATTATGCATGAACTGCAGCAATAGTTTTGCACAAAAACATTGTTATTTAGTTTATTAAAGCATGTTAACTGAATTTTGCTAAAGGTAGGCACCCATGGTTTGTTAGTTCCATCTGAAATGTATTTATTTATTTACTTACTTACATGATTGCTGACTTTGTTGGCTGGGTTGGTGACCTGATCTTCAGAAAATTTTCAACTAGATGTTGGGCCAGTTTGGAATTTACAAATTTAAAGAGATGGTAACAATTTTGTTATAATGTGGAATGTATCGGGGACAACCTTCACATCTGGAGAAATAAATATTAGCATAAGTACAATGATCCACAATAATAGAGGTAGTTATAAATACAAATATATATATATATATATATATATATATATATATATATATATATATATATATATATATATATTTGTAGAAACAAGAAATATTTGAGATTAGACAAAGTACAGCAATATTTACCTGCTGTTAGCAACTAGCACACATCTGTACAAATTCAGTAACATTCAAGTAAATAGGTTGAAGTATGAAAACAGGTTGAGCGTTATGAGCAAGCTGCCAGATGACAGGTTTAGGCAGTTATGGAACAGTGACACTTGCATTCATTATGAAGAAACAGGAGTAGTTTATTTTTTGACTGTACACAATTCCTATTGTTTGCAGATATTTTGCAGCAGGGAGTTTCATGCTGCAGGGCAATCTTTGAAAAGGCTCCTTCACCTACTGCCTTTGTGAATTGTAATGTTGACAAGTGGATAGCAGTTCCTGTAGGTGAGTGCAAAAAATAGTCAGTCTGACTATGTTGCAGCATATGTGCTAGCAGTGGGCAGTATAAGGAGTTTAGTAGTCTGTATGTGAGGCTGTTAAGCTGGCGAGTGGCCCTGGTTGTTATTCAAGTGAGTGACAGTCATGTTCTCTAGGGCAGCTGAGGGTTAAAAATCTGCAGAACTTGTTTGCTGTCATGTGCAGATGGTGGCTGTAATGTAGTGAGTTTAGTGCAATTAATGGTGGATGTTATTCAATTATGGGCATTGTCATTTGTAATATGAGAACTTTCCTAAACTGCAATGGAAGCAAGTAAAAGTATTGGCAAGATAATCTAAGATGATTTGAGTACTACTTTTGTGATACTTTGTACATGACTGGCAAATGTGATTTGTCAGTCAAAAGGTAAATCTAGGTACCTTTACTTAGTAACTTTAGATGGTAGTTTACAATGGGAGAAAATCATGTTTATTGTGTATAAACAGCATGGTAATCATTTGCTTTTCAATTTAATACAGACTGCACACATGCAAGCCAATTTCATAATGAGTTAAAAGTCTAGTTGTAGCTTTTCAAATAATTTGTTGGCTGACTTATCTGATTGTCGTGTTAGAGTGTCATCTAAGTAAAAGCAGCAGTTAAGGGTAGGTAAATCAAGTGGTATGTCGTTAATAAATATGGTGAAGAGTGTAGGATCAATAAATTAGCCCTCTGGCTCTCCTGCTGAAAAGGTACCATTTTTTGGATGTGTTAGGACTGTGTATGATGGAAAATGTTCTATGGGATAGGTGCGCAGTGATCAAAAAATCCATTTGACACAATCTGATCGGTCTCACCGTAGGCTGCTGGCTTCGCCCACTGTTTTTGCTACATTCAGCCCTCTGAGTGCATCCTACCCAATTCCACTACACTGAAAGAAACCTCCCCTATAAGGAAATCCAAAGTGGGACTCCTGAGGAACTTGCAAAAGATAGCCTCCCACAAGAATTACTTGAAGTTTGTTCATTCTGCGTTCAAAGCTCTGAGTGCATCCCACCCTATTCCACTACAATCAAAGAAACCTTCCCTATAAGGACATCCAAAGCGGGACTCCTGAGGAACTTGCAAAAGATAGCCTCCCATAAGAATTACTTGAAGTTTGATTGTGCTGTGTTCAATGCTCTGAGTGCATCCTACCTTATTCCACTACACCCAAAGAAACCTCCCCTATAAGGACATCCAAAGTGGGACTCCTGAGGAGCTTGCCAAAGATAGTTTCCCACAAGAATTACTTGAAGTTTGTTTGCGCTGCGTTCAACCCTCTTAGTGCATCCTACCCTATTCCACTACAATCGAAGATACCCCCCTATAAGGGCATCCAAAGTGTGACTCCTGACGAGCTTGCAAAAGGTAGCCTCCCCAAGAATTACTTGGTGTATGTACTGTAATTTATCACTACGACTGCTTTTAGTGCTCACATTACAGTAGTGTCTGTGCTTTTCCCCGCACTTGCTAAGCAGCCTACAGTGGTCCTTTTATTTCCCTTATTTCCCCTTTTTGCCCACTTCATTTGGCCACTCTGGTCCCACTACACTGTAAATCATATATTTTGCCACTAGGTGGCACGGCTTACCCACTTATAGTGTAAAAGTCATGTTTTCCATATTGCTGTTCTCTCCCAAGCATACCCCCCACTCTCATAAGATACTTACCCTGTAGGCCTGCTTTGACTAGAGAATTGCATTTTTCTTTTCTCGTCCCACACTCCTCAGCCTAGGCTCACCTGTTCCAATAGTCCCTCTAAGCTTCCTTGTTCCATCTACAGCTGGCTGATTGGTTTTCACCAGCCACCATCTCACTGGCCCTCTCAGTTCCTATTTCCTTCTTTCTCAGTACTACCTCCCCCTTTCCTTTTACTACCCACTCTGTTTTGCGATCTATCTGCCCTAAACCTTCTTTTTCCTTTCCTTCCCACCCCTAGTCTATATAGTGATGCTGCTACCTGCAGCGCCATTTTTAAATAATCCCTTTGTTCCACTCTGATCAGTCCCACAGTAGGCTGCTGGCTTCACCCGGTAAGTGTTGCACAACATCAGGCTTGCTGCCATATAGGCAATTGATTTTATGCACTGTATAGACTCTGCTCTAAGTTAATTGTTGTTTTACTATGAAGCAGAATGGCTGCAGGAATGCGTTACAGAGTGGTTTTCTCAATGCTCTGAATGCACACTATAGCAATGCCCTTAAGAAAGACCCAGATTTTGTATTTTTGTATTTCAGGACCATAGTGTGGTCTGGAAGTACTGCTGTGGCCAACTGTTAAGTTCTTCATAGTGTTTGCTGATCAGCCTCGGGTCCTTAGTTCAATCATGATAATTGCATTGCTGAGCCGTTAGTACTGCATGTAGTGTACTCGATACTTATAACTACTCAGAAAGCCTGTTGCCTGGCTTCATATGTCCTAATTATATTTCACAGTTTATATGGAACGTAATCTCCATTATGAGGAGCAAATTCAAAGAGAAGTGTAGTCTGAAATTGTTAATGCTTAGGTTTTTTAGAATTTGTACACAGTCTTAAAACATTCCAATGTTTATATGGAAAGTTATTTGCATTAATGGGAGTGAATTTGAAGAGAAATGTAAACAGAGACTGTTAATGCTTAAGTGCTTTAAAGCAGTACACAGCCAATATTGTTTTCTTCATCTTTATGCTATTAACCTTATTAATTAATCAAAGCATTTAAAGTCACTTTCTGTTTGTGTTAGGGATTATAAGCAGTACACAAACTGCTTTTTTCTCTGTGTAATTTATGTTGTAACCTCAGTAGTATCCTGCATTTTCTATGTTTTCAACAACAGCTGAGATTGTTTTTAGTAACTCTATTTTCTGTATCATTAGTTGGAATAGTAACTGACGTACTGATCCAGATCAATTGTTTTGTTAAGCCTCTGCTTCCTCTCTTCCCTACTTTCCCTACACTCCCTGCTTCACTCTGCTACACCCCACTATTTCTATTCCTCTTCCCCTGCTCAACTAATAGTGTTTTGTTCTGCTCTTCTCCATACAGTTGTTCGTGCTGCATTCAGCCCTCTGAGTGCATCCTACCCAATTCCATTGCACTCAAAGAAACCTCTCCTGTAAGGACATCCAAAGTGGAACTCCTCAGGAGCTTGCAATAGATAGCCTCCCACAAGAATTACTTGAAGTGTATGTACTGTAATTTATCACTACAACTGCTTTTAGTGATCACAATACAGTAGTGTCTGTGCTTTTCCCCGCACTTGCTAAGCAGCTTACAGTGGTTCTTTTATTTCCCGTAATTCCCCTTTTTACCCACTTCATTTGTCCATGCTGGTCCAACTAAGCCGTAACTCATATATTTTGTCATTAGGTGGCACTGCTTACCCACTTATAGTGTAAAAGTAATTTTTTGCCATATTTCTGTTCTGTCCCAAGCAGACCCCCCAGTCTCATAAGATACTTAGCCTGCCAGCCTGCTTTGACTAAAGAATTACATTTTTCTTTTCTCTTCCCACACTCTTCAGCCTAGACTCACCTCTGCTGTTCCTGTAGTCTCTCTAAGTTTCCTCATTCCAGCTACAGCTGGCTGATTGGTTTTCACCAGCCACCTTCTCAATGGTTCTACCCACTCCATTTGCCCTCTGGGCTAACTCAGCTCCCCTACCCTGCCCCTAATTCTCACCTGCCCACTACTCCTACGTTTATTTCAACCTATAACACCTCCCGCTCCCATCCAACCAATCATCTCCATACTTTACCCCCTCCCCTTTGTATCTCCACCTGCCAATTACAACCACTCCAACCCACCCTTCAAAGTCTCTATTCACATCTAAATCCACTCCTACACACATATACAATCTGCCTAACTTCCTATATACTGCTAATATGCACATACACCGCTTTACCATGCCATCTCTTCTACCACAGACCTTTCTCATCCCATCCATCAGCATATTATTCTTACTCCCTTTATACCACGCTACCTCCTACTCCTACAACCAACTCCCCCCCCTCCTTCCTGTCCTACACCCATGTTCCCAACCTCCATCCTCATCCCACTAAAACAGACTTCCACATGGGTCTATATTAGAACTTCTAATGTTTAATAGTTCGAATCTCTAAAGGTCGACCTTTAATGATAGAATTATTAAAACATCAAATGTTCCTAAAAAATAATAAAAAAAAAAAAAGAAGAAGAAAAACTAAAGGGTGTAAGCACCCCCCACCCCCCGCTACTTAAATATACCAACTCCGAGACCGCACTACATTGAAGTAAATGGAAATCTTCCCTTAAGAAGATTTCTGTTTAGACATTCGCTATTGTCGTGTTGACAATATCAGATTCAATATTGTCGGCTTTCGACAATATAATATAGACCCCTTTCACACTATATCAGCCTCTTTAGTTTGGCCCAACGCACTCTACTACTTCAGAATAAAAGTTTTACCCCCATCATTAAAATATCATATACCTAAACTAATACTTCTCTCTCCACAACAATTAAAGACCAAATTAAAATTACTGCTACCTTTCTTTGACTACCTCTGCTTAGAAGAGGACATACACCCAAACCCTGGACCAAATACTTCCTCTAATCCCAATCTCCTTGTCACAAGAGATACAACCAACTGTAAATACCTCTAGCTTTTCACCATCAATGCCCAGAGTCTAAGAAATGAAGTTGCCCACTTTCATGTGTGGCTAAACCACAACCTACCTGATGTAGCCATTTCAAAAACTTGGCTAAAACCCCATATCGCTGATTCTGAAATCCTTCCCCCTGGATTCCAAGCCCTCAGACATGACCGCTTGAATAGAAAAGGTGGTGGGGTAGCCTTAATCTACTCTAACCTACTCTCCATTACTCCCTACCCTAATCCTATTCCTCCATTCAATAATGCAGAACTAGTAATAGGCTTACTAAAAATGAATAATCATAAAAGCATTTGTATCATGGCCCTTTACATCCCCCCTGGTAACAATACCACAACACTTGAGGTAATTCTCCTATGGACCTCAACCAATATTAAGGGAGAGACCTTCATACTAGGCAATATAAACATAGATTGGAATAAATCAATAACTCTAATCCCACCATATCCATAAATCTATTCAACTTTACCCAAATAACTAACTCCATTACTAGACCCAACAAAACAAACCCCCCAGGTACCACACTAGACTGGATCCTAGTCACCCATCCTAATAAAGTCTTAAACTCAGGCATCCTACCTGATTCTGTAGGGGACCACCTGCCAGCTTTCATCCACTGAGCAACCCACTCCTCTCCTCACCTACACCAATATATTCACACATGTAACCTTACAAACTTCAACCCCACAACTTCCTCTAGCTGCCTAAAACAAACAAACTGGAAGTCTTAAAACTCTTCCTCTTGTCAATGCCGTAGAATTTTTCAACTCAACCTACTTAACTACTCTCAACTCCCTAGCTTCACCAAGAACAAAAAGAATAAAAACCAATATCGCCCCATGGCTAACCAAAGATACCAAAAGACTCATGCAACAAAGAGATAAATACTGGAAACTGTACCATCAAAACAAGCAGCCAGAAACTCTTCTTAAATATAAGCAACTCCACAACCTTGCTAAAAAACAAATTATCAGAGACAATAAATCCTACTATATCAAACTCCAATCTAACCACACCAAAAACCCCAAACAATTCTGGAATTCCATTAACTCACTTCTCAACCCAGGTACCAAAAACAATCCCTGCCCTGACACCAGCATATCTAATCCTGAAATAGCCTCTCTATTCAACTCCTTATTTACCAACTCCATAGCAGAACTGACCAAGACCTTCCCAAACAACAACCCTTCCCCTCAACTAATCCAATCTTCCCCAGCCCCTACTCCACCCACTACCCCCAGTCCCACTCTGATATCTGAACTTAAATCCATCTCAACCTCCTACATAAAACAATTACTCTCTAAACTAAAACCATGCTCCAATGCCCCTGACAATAGCCCATCTCTCTTCCTAAAAATCGCCGCAGATGGAATCGCTCTCCCCATTAGCATCCTGATCAATAGATCCATAGAGGAATCTTATGTGCCAAAACTGTGGCATGTAGCCTTTATTCTACCTCTCCATAAAGGAGGCAAAAACAATAGTATCTCTAACTACTGCCCCATAGCTATTCTTTCCCAAATTTCAAAACTTCTTGAAAAATATATCCACCTTCATCTTATGCCTTTCCTAACCAAACACCAACTAATCACTCCAACCCAACACAGCTTCCGACCTGGCCATAGTACTATCACCCCCCTTCTCTCCTTCTTAGATACAATAAATTTTGCCTGTGATTCTGGAAAAATAGTATCAAAAGTTCTACTAGATCTCTCCAAGGCATTCAGTACCATCTCCCACACCCATCTCCTGAACCATCTTTCTAACCTTAATCTCTCTCAGAATACCTTATCCTGGTTCTCAAGTTACATCTCTGACAGATCTCAAGCTGTGAAATGTGGAAATGGCACCTCAACCTTACTTCCTACACCCACTGGGGTACCCCAGGGATCCATATTCGGTCCAATGCTGTTTAACATCTTTATCAATGATTTCCACACAGCCATACCCAACACCAAAATCGTACAATATGCAGACAACTCAACTTTAGTCTACTCTGCCTCTAACCTCCCTGAGCCCCAAACAATGACTCAAACTGCCTTCTCTACCACTGAGAACTGGATGCTTCTAAACCACTTCTCTCTAAAGGCCAACAAATCCAAAATACTACTATTCTCTCCTTCAAAAGCCTTCCCTCTTGATAAAAACTTAATTATTAGCCATAATAACTCTACAATAGTGGTTGTTACCTTCGCTAAACTACTTGGGGTAACTATTGATGAACACCTAAAATTTAATACTCACATCCAGCAAAACATTAAGAAAACACATATAAAACATGGCATACTATACAGAAACATCTACTTTCTCTCTCCTTCCACAAAACAAACTCTCGCCAGTACCTATCTAGTCTCCTCACTGATGTATGGCAGTCCTCTACTAACAAACATATCTTCCTCTCTCTCCTCTAAACTGGAAGTCTGTTATAATAAAATTTCTAAATTTGCCACCAAAGCCAAATACTCCTCCCATCATTGCACTGCCCTTCATTTGTTAAATTGACTTGAACTCACCAACTATCTGGACTATCTCCAAATTACTACAACCCACAGACTAATTTTTCAACCTACTAAGCACCCAGCACTAACCAACATCCTTCAACCTTACAACCCTCAGAGAACATTAAGATCTACTCACCAAAACCTAATCACTGTCCGCAAACCCAACCGTCCTGCTGGTCAGCTTTTATTATCCTTTTCCTTAGCCAAAAAATGGAATTCTCTTCCTTCCTCACTAAGGACTTGTGAAAACTTTCATAACTTTAAAACGCAGCTACATTCCTACCTTTCCTCTAATTGGAAATGCAAATGCACTCTCTCCACCTAGGCTACTAATCATCCTATTCCATCCTGAATTATTAAACTCCTGACTAACTGAATACAAGCTAATCTAACATAAATGTAAATAGCTCATTCCATCTTTCCTCTCTACTTCAACTAAGTCATTACTCTCTCTTTCAATGAAGTCACTACTGCCATCTTAAATATTTAAATGCTATGTAACCAAAGAATTATTCCTGTTCTCTAACATAAAATGTAATTGTAAGTGTAGATGTGTTTACTTTACTATGATTGCATCTGTAACTTAACTATGTAATGCAGAACTTTTCTCCCCGAGCCTCCCCTGAAAATGGGGTCCCCGAGCCCAGTGGACCTCCCCAGTCATCAAACTAGAAATAAATAAATACAATAAATAAATAACCAGTATAAGGCACTTTCATCTGTACAAAAACTGACTAGTATTTTAAGTAGAAGGCTGTGGTTGACTGACTCAGAAACATATTTCAGGTCAATGAAATGATCATTTGTTGGTAGCCCCTTTCCATAGTCTCAAAGATGAAGCTAGTTGCAGGGAATAATGTTATTTGTGTGCCATATTCCTTGTAAGATCTATGCTGTTAAGTAAGAGATCCTTCAGTGGTTAAAGAGGAGCATTACTTGTTCATACAGTAATTTTCCATTATGTTAGGTATAGGACATTGTAGTGAGCTAGATTTATAATCCAAAGCTCAGTAAGGTATAGGTTTTTATAAAGAAATTGTATACAACAAGTTGAGACAATGAAATGATGTGAAAAGCTGTAATTAATATTCAACATTTCATATTTCAATTGGTCAAAGTCATTACTATGATCATTATAAAGCCAGCATTATCTAGAAGAATTTGTGAGCAGGAAAGGTACTAAAAAACAAAGGATAGATCCACTATGTTTTCTGTTCTACTAAGGAGAGGAAATGTGCAACAATTAACAAAATGGAAGGCCAACTCCCAATTCCCCAAAGGAGACTTAAAAACTCACTGCTGGGATATCAGTAGTCTGCAAATGTCCTCATATGAAACATAGAACCCATTCAAGACTACAGAAACAAGAAAACTAGGCATACAATGCCATTATTTAGAAAGGTAGCCAATTACTTCTTAAAAAAAACAATAGCATCTGTATAATAGCAGTAATTCACTCCTGTGCGATGTAATGCAGGAATTACCATGGCTGACTTTGTTCACTTGGGTGTCATCTTTTTGATGAAACCATGACAACTGTGGGTAAATCTTGCATTATCAACACGCAGTCACTTTTTTAGTAAATTCTTATAAGATATATCATTTTAATAGTTACTTTTTCTATAAATGTTTCCATGTTAATTCATTATTAAGTCATACTGGTATTAATGTTCCATATTTAAGAATGAACCAATCCACATCTACTCTAGTTTCATTCTTGATCTGTTCCAGTATAATATGTATTAGACCTTTATTCTATGTTTCAAAGAAGTGCTTTGCCACAGGATGTTTATTGGTGCTGTTATTTGCATCTTTTATGTGGTATCATGCAGTTCACATTTGGCATAAAACAGATTGTACTGGATATATATTTCACTTAAAATCAGAGAAGTAAAGAGGTATGATACTAAGATTGTGAAATAAAGGTCATAATGAAAGGTGTCGTGGTTCCATTAATTACTCTGCAGAGTTGTTTACTGCTGCTAGTGAGAAAATAAACCAAATAATGTTTTGTGATAGGGTATCCAAGCCAGTATACAAAAAAGGCTTGAAGGCATAACTTAGATTTTAGGAAGACATTTGACAATGTTCGATGCAAAATGTTATGAGCAAATCAGAGTGGGAGATGGTATGATAACGGTTTTCACTAAAGTTCTGCAGAAGTTGCCCCCTGACATTTGCAATGAAAGAAAGTATTGATAACGAGATGGAGAAACTAAACAAAGACAATATTAGTATTATAGCAAAGAAAATGATTGAGCTGTAACTATTGTACCAGTTGTAAATAAAGAGAGTGTGAATTGAGCTGTAAGTAAATAAGGAAAACGTGACAAACCTGTGTGCTGCGCATAGGTAAATTGTAAACCAGCCTGCTAATGCTGAACTGTATGAATTACAAATGTGGAAGAATCAATGGCCATGATAAGCAGTGGAACAATGTTTATGAAGATTCATTTAACATCTGTTTTTCAAAAAGTAGATACTACTTGATGATAATTCAGAGAAATATGTAATGACTAATGTGGTCTGAGCCTTGTTTTGTAATTAACAGATTACTATTCACAATGAGTTTTGTATCTTCCATTTTCCAAACCTTTCTGGAAAATCTTTTTGAAGATTTAAATGCGCCCATATACCCTCACGATTTACTACTTGAGAGACAGAGAATGAACATATTAATAATTTGCAGAAAATATTGCAGAGACAACAAGAATCTGGTAAGCTAGTGAAAAATAATCAAAAGGCAACTTTGTCAAGCCATTTACTGAGTATTTGTGGCATGTCTTGGAAAAGGAAAAGAAATCATCCTTTCTTGGAGAAGGAAAAGGTAATTTCAATGCACTTCAATGTACACACATGTACATCCATGTATTCGTGCAAGAATGCAAAAGTGCGTGCATGCACATGCATGCACACGCACATACACTCATGCACACAGATGCACAGACATACAAAACAACAGAAATTTAGTCCCTACTCAGAGTACAATAGTGGTATCCTGGAACAGGTTGCTAAAGAAAAATCTTCAATAATAATGGAAATTGCAGGAAAAGAACGTGAGGTATTGCCAGCTATGCCAGGAGAAGTAGGGCAGTAGATGTATAACATATGCCAGCATAGCTAGCTGGAGTTTTGTAAAGAATTATATGTTGTTTGTATATCCAACTGATTTGTATAGATGCTTATGTTGAAACTGTATTTGTAAAGCTGCTTGTGTTAAAAATGTACCAACAGTGGATCTTATTGGACAGAAAAAAATACTCCTGTATGTCAGACTGTGTTGTAACTGTTGAGATGACTACATCGTAATAGAGAATGTTGGAAGAGGTTAATCTCAGTCCCGCTAACTTTGAAAAATAGTCTGAAATGGAATTACCTGGTTTATGACATAAAGATTGTATCTTACAGTTCTGATTGCAACCAGATATGAAATGTCTGTGAAAACCAAGACTAGGAATCCTACTGTATTGTCCTTAGGGGTGAACTAATTGCTATCCTTGAAGGATGAGAGTTTTGAAATGGTTTAATAGCTTCCAGATGGTATAACACATATAATCAAACCTCTATCTTTGTGCTATATTCTGGTTCATTTTCTAGTAAAGGGGATAGTGTGAGAACCAGAGTCAGATGAGCAGGTGTATGAGATGTCATTCTGTAATCCAGCACTAAAATGATGTTTTAATACTAGATGAGACAGAAGTCTCAGGGCAGTCTGTTTTTGAAACCTGACAAAGAAAGATCACTTACCCACTTCATCTTGACTTGCTTAAGTAAGTAAACAGGGAATAGTAATTCTTTAGATCAGTCAGAAAAATATAGTGAGATTAGTTAAGTACTGGTTTTCTGTATTAATGTGTAAATCTGTCCATCTGTGTTATTTTTAATATTTCCTGTGATTGAAACTCTGGTGTTTATTGTAAATAGATATTTAGAGAGTTATTAAATTAATATTCCAAATATTACAGCTGGGATAGCTTGCAGCATGACATCACTTCTTGTCATCTGACTATCCCAGGTAAAACCCCCCCATTGATGCAACTGGTAGCATTTAGCATCAACCTCTGAAAAAGCACAGACAAGGCTTTTCTTAGATTTAAGGCAGATTCTGGAAGTTATAAAACAATAAAAACACTTCCAAGACAATACAGTGAACCTCTATTTCTAGAAAGTGTGCCTGTTACTGCACTGAAACTGAACAACATCCTTTTATTACATGACTATAAAGTAATTTAATTTCAACTATTTTTCTGAAGTTTTGCAAGTCAAACTTTTGTATTCCAGTTTCCCCTTTTAAAATATATACATCTAAACAGTTACAATAGTGTATGCACTTTTCTGTTCTGTTCCAGTAGGGTACACTGTGGATGCATTTTTAAAGCTCAGTACTTTACAACCCTTTTCAACACATACTTCTGTACCAGCAGTTTGATATACACATAACATACAGTTCTAATACATTTGTAACACAGGCATATGAATGGGTCTATATTACGATGTTGAACTATAAAAAGAGCGATCACTCTTTTATCGAACACTAAAAGTTGAAAGCACTGAATGCTGAACACATGGAACAGTGATTTTTTTCCCAGGGAAAAAAAAATCACTGTGCTGTTTTTGGGACTTTGCCATTTCCTCCACTGTGGTGTGATCTCAGAGTTGGTATATTTAAGTAGGGGGTGTGTGGGAGCAAAGCTCCCCACTTTATTTTGTGTTTGGATTCTTTTTTTTTTTTTTTTTTTTTTTGCGGAGCAGCAATTTTTTTCACTGGGAAAAAAAATCAGTGTTCCGTGTGGTTTTTAGTGTTCAATGTGACGTCTTGATATAGACCACATATGAATCATGCTGATATTAACAAATGACATATAATTATTTACAAAATTCTAGATAGCTGGGCTGGCAGTATCTCCTTTCATGACACAATATAAAGCATGTTGTTTAGGCCATGTATCCTTCTAGCAAGGTATCTCCATGGGCATTTCAGTTGTCACATGTATCTGGACAGGTACATGGCAAAGGTGGCATTATATTCAATGACTGGCCTAATGAGGGCTGAGTAAAGGGGACAATGACATCCCTAGATATAGACACAATCCCTTGTTTATAAGCTGTGCAGTATTGAAGGACTTTATTTCAACAGACACATGTTGGTAAAAAATTAGTTCACTATCCACGTAAGTTTTCAAATCCTGAACAACTGGGGTCAACTCTTAGGGGTATGTTACCAATGTGGTAGTTACTTGGGGTAGATGACTTTCCAAATGATACAATAATGGATGGTTTTTGCATTTAGTTTTGATCCATGATTTTTGGCATCAGTTATTTATTTGGAACAAAACTTCCTGCAGGATGGTTAAGTCATTTGAGGTTCACTGAGTGCTCCTACTTGCAGTCATCTGCAAACTTAATCAGCCAGAGACATTTGTTATTGGGTTTTGCTTTAGAAAAGTGAGTGCCAAACAAAAGTGGCCCCAGCACAGAACCCTGGGGGACTTCACTGTTGAATGGTCTCTTTTTGGAGGTAACTTCCCCTGTTTTGATTATCCGTGTCCTTTCTGTGAGCCAGTTGATAATCCAGCAGGTGTCATAGGAATTTATTCCCGGTTTATTTAGTTGTTTTACTGTAGCTGAGTGGGGAATGATATAAAAAGCTTTGTCCAGCTTGTGGCATGAAGTGTGTACAATTTTACCTTCATCCATAGCTTTTATGTCCTTTTCACAAAAATCCACCAGGATGAGAAAGAATGACCTACACTTGACGAATTCTGACTGAGATGGGTCCATTGTTTGGAGATTCCCTATGTTCTGATTGATTAATTCCATGGTAAGTCTTTCCCCTGGCTTTGCATATGAGGCTGGTCAGACTTATGTGTTTGTAATTGTCTGTGTCTGTGGTAGGTCCTCCCTTATGCAGGAGAATGACTGTTGCTGTGCTCCATTCACTTGGTTCAAGCATCCAGGGATATTGTCAGGACCCATCTATCCAATATTTTAGATTTTAATAGCACTTTTAAGACTTGGTTGTGTATGTTAGTTGGTGGTGAGACAGTTTCAGGCATATCTTGAGGTACAGACAGAGTAGAGACAGAAGTAAAGTTAGAGCTAAATTTATTGGCAAGTATGTTTGCTATATCTTCAGCCTCAGTGTAGGTAACATAACTCACAATCAGCTCAGCACATTGCTATGTTGTGCTTTTGAGATTATGAACATAATTAAAAAATGCCATGTGTTTGTCTTTGGCTTGGAAATCCATTGTAGCCTCAAACTTGGCTTTGGTGGATTTAATTAAACTCCTGAGTTTCTTGTTTATTTCAGTGACAAGGGTTCTAACACACTGGGAATTATTATTCTTATTTTTGATCAAATTATGTTCCTTTTATTATAAAGCTTGTTGATATTATGGTTCCACAGTGTGTTTTTTTTCTGGGGTTTGCCCTGCACTTGTTAACATGGGGTATGGCTGCATCTATGCAACTGTATACATGTCTAAATATTGTGTGCATGTATAAATAAATAACTACATAGCACATATATTGCATCCCTTCCCATGTACCCATACACCACAAAGAAGTGTGATTATTCTTTAATAGTAAGCCGTGTAAATCATTATTTTTTTATATGTGTGTTGAAAATACTAATTCCTGCAGGTAGCTCAGTCATAATTCGTGCTTCTGCTATGATATTTCAAGGGGGTTCCTATTGCATTATCGAATTGCTGAAACTTCGAACCTGGAAACATTGAACACAAGTGTTCAAAGTTTCGGCAATTCGAATTAAAAAAAACAAAAAAACAAACAAAAAAAAAAAAAACAGCTCAATAACTGTTGTAAGCATGGGGGCAAGCCCCCCTGTACCCCCCACACCCCCCGCTCTTTAAATATACCAAGTCTGCGATCGCACTACACTGCACTGTAGTACAATCTCGGAGTTGGTATATTTAAAGAGTGTGGGCTGTGGGGGGTGCAGGGTGGCTTGCCCCCCCCGCTTACAACAGTTACTTTCTGTCCGTTGTTTTTTTTTTTTTTTTTCGAAATTATAAAACTTCGAACATACAAGTTCAATCTTGTGGTGTTCTTATTTTTATACTTTCGATCACATAATAGGAACCCATTTCAGGACCCCGGGTGTAATTATAATAACAGCTGTTATGTAGAGGTTAGAACCAACTGCACAGAGGGTGGAAGATCTGCCCTTAAGAACAGAAGATGTTCTTCAAGTGCATTTTCAGAAATATGACTGACATTTCAAACTACTATAGAAAAATGTGTTTGCATTAAATGAGTCTATACCTTCCCTCAAATGCACACTGCACAAAGAGTAGTATTTCTAGTTGCTGTTGCATCAGCTGCATAATATTCCTTTATTTTCCTGTCGTTTGCCCCAAGCTGACCATTAGCTGACTAACTGTACATTTTTCCTTAGTTTTCCCAGTACTGTTTCTTGGGTCTAGGACTGCTCTAGTGACTGAATGAGCAAGGAAAGATGAGTGGAGTAGCCTGCAGCATCACATACGCTGGACATGCACATTAGGGGAGATAATTTGTTATGCTCTAACTTGGAGGACCAAGTGATGTCATGTGTATCACCTTACACTAGGTCAGCTATCTTCAGACACCACTCAAATACTGTAGTTTTACCAGTGATCTGTCCTGTAATTACAAGAAACCCCCATCGCTAGATTCATCATGGACAGAAACCCCTACCTTCCTCCTGAAATGGCCAAGCAGGCAAAGCTACACTTTGTCACCCTTCCCACTCCCTTCCTCCCAGCTCCTCCAGCACCTGAGCTACTTGTTGATCCCAGGACATCTAGGCCATAGTAAGGGCTCCATCCATCTATGCCATGGATCTGGGAGCTGTATAATGTTTCCAATACTTTTGTACCAAAAAAGCTATGTAAATGTTCTAACGTATAGGTGGGCGTTGTTGGCCTCAGTGCAATTCAGCTCATGCTCCTAATTTGTTTGAGCTGCATAGCTTTTCCATATAGTTCCAGACTGTGAAACCCAAATATGAAAATGAGCAACTGATATGCAGTAATGGATAAAGACTTGAATGCTGTTTAACATTTCTGAAATGCACTGCATATTACAGCAAATTAACCAACTTCATATTATTTACATTGTCTAATTATACCCCATTATGTGATGCATAGGTCAACATACATAACCTTATGTGGAACAAGCCATCCAGGCCTAAGGTATACAGTCTGTTTCATGCATCCTGCCTATATTGCTGCACCTCTCTGGCACCTTATGCACTGTTTGAAAGTTTGCTATACAACCTAATTGTGATACTAGAGATATCCACAACAAACTAATATGCTATTTAAAATGTGCGGTACTAAGTATTGCTCTGCTGCACCCTAACAATATATATAAACCCTCCTTTGCACTTTATTCATTACATCAGTTAAAGTATGCAGTTTTACCTTACTGCACACCTTAATTGTCTTGTTACACTCCGAGCATCTTGTACACTCTATTCATGTAAAGCAAACAGTACCGGCTTGATGTTCATTCTAGCAGTCCTATTAACCCCAAGTCCAGTTCCTTGTATGATACATAGTACCAGTCTGCTGTGAGCCCTCCTGTGAACCCTCCTAGTCATCACGCACCCCATGATTGCCATTTTTCTGAGATGTCTCTAGGCAGCATTGGAACTCATGATATAGGCAATATAACTCAGATGTGTATGGGTCATTTCTTTGTCTGTTGTATACTGAGTATGAGCTGTCAGGCATGCAAAGTTTTTAGGTTGAGTGTATGTCAGCATCTCCATCTGCCTCTCAACTAATAAACAGAGTAGATGGTGACTCTGAATCCAGCCCACATTGGAAGCATTATACATGAAGTCTATTATTACAAAAGGATAAAAAATTATAGTCTACTCCACTTAAGAGACTGACAGTGTTTAATAACCTCTCTCTCCTACTTACAATACACAAAACCCACCCCAGGTTACTATGAAAGGTGAGCAGCTTCTATTAAGGTTGAGTTCACACACACACACACACACACACACACACACACACACACACACACACACACACACACACACACACACACACACACACACACACACACACACACACACACACACACACACACACACACACACACACATCCAGCTGCAGTCTTGAATCTTACTGTTTAATTAGAGTATGGTATTGAATACTGCTGTATCTGCCATTGTTGCCACAGTTTACTCTATATCTCTTTTGAATGGTATTTACACTTTAGGTCTACAGGTAATTGTCTGTCAGACAAAGAGGTTTGATCAACGCTAACCTGTCCACCTTTTGCACTAGGACATCCTAAATGTTTTAATATTTTAGGAGGATCATTGGGAGAAACTTTTCACACATGACTGGGATGAATGCTTCATTCTCTGCTACTACTTATTTAATGGTTGTTTGAGCAAATACAGGCCTTTGATTTTTATTTGCTAAGTAGTACTACATTGTCTGCATAATTATATTTGCTACATAGTTTAATCACATCTATCCCTTCATATTCTGCTCTCTAAAAACAAGACAAAGATCTCCAGGGATGTATATTCTTAACCTTTTAGGTAAAGTGATGTAAATGTAAAACCGTGCATTTACAAGAAATTATAAAATTATAACTCACATATATGTATGTGGAAATCAGAGCTGATAAAAATTGTTTCAGATATCTGTTATAAATTACTGAGGTATCTCTGTGTCTACCAAAAGAGAAATCAGACGGTTGAAACAGGAATTTTTGATTTGCATCTGATTGTAGTACTTGCTACTAAACCCTAGATAAAATATATCAGCAAATTAGATGATATTGGCAAGGATCTAAACTCACATTTTGGATAATTAATGAAACATAATTTTGTATGAATTTCCATCTTTGTCTGTGCCCTTTATAATGCTGAATATACAGTTTTATTTTGTGCTATCAGGGTCTAGTATATTAAATGAAACAATCATCCTGAGGCAGCACATTTACTGGGGTAAAAGCAGGAAGCTGTGAAGAAAATAAATCTGTTCATATGACCTTCCCATTTGATTCATTGTTTGACACTAAGGCCCTGTGCTTAACCTTCTCTACACTGTACTTTTTCACTATATTTATTTCCTGGCCTGTCATAGAGCTTTATGCCACCTCTATTAACTTTAATCATTCTCTGCACACCCAGTAGCTACTGCTTTCTGTTCAGGGTTTACAGACTGCTTTGAGATACAGAGGCATATTTCATCTCCTAGCTAAATCTAAATCTTTTCCAGTGAAGGAAGCCTGTTAAATTATGGCACAGGTGGAGATCTAGTGCACCACTGAGTGAATTGGCCTATAAATTAAACAGATTGTTAGTCATAATATTTTAACTCTAGACTCATAAATGACTAAGATACAAAAATAGTAACTACATATGAGGATGGTGAATTTTTTCCATTACGTATGTTTTCACATTTCTGTCAGTCTGGATAGCTTATTTGACAAACTGGTACTATTTTTTCTAAATGTGTCCTAGAGTTTTCTGGCCTAGTAGCTTCATACAATTGGACCAGATGTATTCTGAACATCACGAGTGATACATGTCTTGACAAACTTTTAAAACTTAATATACATTGACATATTGGATCCACTGGGGCTAGTTATGTAAACTCAGACCGAATGCTTTAAAAAATGTCATACAACATTGTTTATGCTTTTCCAGAGGCATTATCTTGATTTTTTTGAAAATAACACTTTTTAACTATGGAAATAGCAGGGGTTATCCTTTAGATGCCATTCAACCAGAGAATTACTTGAGTAACCAATTTCAGTAGCATCTTAAAATTATAAGGATACTACTAAAAGTAAATATCTTCCTGAAAAGAAATGTAATGAAAATAAAAACTGAATTATAAAATATTGAAATGTGTGCAAGACTAACAGAATATAAGTGAACAAAGTGATGAGAGCAAAGCTGTTAGTTTACTTGCATATGTCTCAAGGTAGATTCTCTCTATGACTTTGAGTCACTTACCTTTTCTGTGCAGAGGCTTATATAGTAATCAGTGGTTATGCAGCTTCTGGCATGTCTAGGTGCTGACAGCACCAAGGGAACAGACCAAGGAATGTAAGCTTTTAAAGGGATAGTGTATGTAGAACATGCATCTATAATAAAATCGTTTTAAGCAGGTCCAAAATGTCAGACAAGACTAGTGGTGATGTTTATTGTAGGGAATGACATATCTGTTTAAAAGGTCTATTACATTTTTCTCAAGCAGTATGAGGCATTTTTGTGTAAACTGCGCCTCCTCTTTCTCTGTATGTCCTTGTTTACAGCTAAGTATGATAAGCACTATAGGTTTCATTACTACTACTTCCCACCTAATGTCTGCTTTAAAAATTCATCAGACCTTCTATAAGCACGTGTTTACTGGCACTCTGAATGTGTCATGTCCAGCTCCATAAATTTTAGAGTTATTTCTGAATGCATTTTTTTCTGCTTCAGGCACCCCTCCAGTATGTATTAATTAGATGAATGATATAATGATTAGGTTCATAGATTCACAGGTGTGTACTAGGCTAATGGCCCTGGAGCCTTTACAAGCCTAGCCCATAGAAGTGCCCTGGCATCGTGCCGCTCAATGTTAGTTCCCAGTGCCTCTATCAAGCAGAGCCACTGGAGTGATCCCCGGGGTGAACTTTCTATTTCCCATCCACTCATCAAGATTTTTCTTGAAGAGGGCCGATGTGGTGCTCTGCTTGACATGCATGGGAAGTCTATTCCAGAGCATGGGCAGTCTCAGGGTTATGAACCTGTCCCTCCAGCATGTTCTGTTGATTGTGGTAATGAGGTTGAGTTCTCTGGAGCATGTGGTGTGGAGGGATTGGGATTTCTGACAGAGCTGGGTCAGACATGGCTTTGTAAGTCAAGCAGAGATCACTTCTTAGAAGACGATATGAGACAGAGAATAGCTGGAATTTTTTCAGTCTGTCCATGTAGGACATGTGTTTAAGGCCTAGGATCCTCTTTGTGAGGTACTTTTGTGGCCTTTCCAGCTGTTGCATGTGTCTAATGAGGTACATGCCAAATGGGGCATTATACTCAATGATTGGCCTAATGAGGGAAGAGTAGAGAGAGATGATGACCTCTTTCTTCCTGGATGCAAAACCCTTGGTAATGAGATGTGCCACATAGAAGGACTTTCTGACCACAGTGGCAATGTGGTGGTCGAAGGAGAGGTTGCTGTCAACCTGAGTCCCCAGATCTCTTAAAACGCCTTCTGTGTTCAGTGGGTTCCCATTGATGTGGTAATTAGTAGGAACTGAGGTTTTTCCCAAAGGGGACGATGATGCATCTTTTGGCTTTAAGCTTAAGGCCATGGTTTTGACTCATTGGTCTCAGTTAGGCCTTTCTGTAGGATGTCTACATCACTTGGGGAGTTAATAATGGCTCCCATCTTGCAGTCGTCCTCAAACTTGATCAGCCAGAGTCCCTCCATGTTGGCTTGGACTTTTGAGAAATAGATGCCAAACAGGAGAGGACCCAGGACTGATCCCTGTGGGACTCCACTCATGACTGGTTGACAGTCTGACTTGGAGTCTGCTACTTTCACACTGTGGGTTCTATCTGTGAGCC
Source organism: Protopterus annectens (assembly GCF_019279795.1). Lineage (NCBI taxonomy): Eukaryota > Metazoa > Chordata > Ceratodontiformes > Protopteridae > Protopterus > Protopterus annectens. Next base: position 335,117,829 of record NC_056735.1, read on the forward strand.
AATTTGCAACCCACCTAGTGATATAGGGGTTGATGCCTAGTTTGATGAGTACATCAATAATTCTTGAGTGAAGAATGGTATAAAATCCTTTGGCCAGATCAAGGTAGGCTGTATGAACTGCCTTGTCCTCATCCACAGCTCTGATGGCTGACTCACAGGTGTCAACCAGGTTGAGCAGACATGATCTACCTTTCACAAAGCCAAACTGAGTGGGATCTAGAGTTTGGAGATTCCCTATATCCTTGTTAATTAGGTCCATGATGATGTGCTCCATAACCTTATATATCAGACTTGTCAAGGTAATCGGGTGGTAAATCCCAGGGTCTGTAGTTGCTCCCTCTTTATGGAGAGGGATGACTGTAGCAGTGTGCCATTCAGTAGGGACAAAGCCTGAGGTGAGGGTATGATTGAACAGAGCACACAGATGTGATACCAGTTCACTTTGTAGTTCATGTAAAACACATCCATGGATATTGTCAGGTCCCATGGAAGCTGTATTCTTGGCCTTGAACAATGCCGCTTTAACCTGTGCTGCAGTAATGTTGGGCTCCTGGCATTCCTCTGATATTGTGATTGGTCCTTTGGGGTGGAGTTAAGTTGGCACTGAATCTGTATGTTGGCAATATCTGTTGGCTCAGTATTGGAGGTACCATTGTGCAGTGATTCAGAGCAAACCTTGTATTGCAATGGAGATTCTTTATATAACTATAGAATGCTTTGTGGTTGTGTTTAGTGTCTTCTGCAATTCTGCCTTCATAGCTGGCTTTAGAGGCTTTGATGAGGGATCTCAACTTTTTGTTGATACTGTTAAGGGAGTTTTTCCAGTCTTGGGACTTCACCTTTTTCTGAACAGTGTCTTCCTTCTATTGTAGAGTTTTTTAATGGCAGGGGACCACCAGATTGGCTTTCTTTTTTTGGAGGAGAGCGTCTTGGTTCTGTTGGGTATGGCTAGTTCCATGTATTTATTTACGTGTTCGTACAGTGCACTGGTGTATGATTCGGCAGTCATGCATCTATTTTCCATTGACATGGGTGCCGTGAAGTTAGCCTCCTTTGATGACACAGCTACTTTCTTTTCTTTATTTTTAAATGTGTAACATGCATTTGCCGGTTTTATCTGCATTTCTTTTTATGGTTTCTTATTCTGAGCTTATGGCATTTTAATTGTCCCTCATTGAGTTAGCACCCAGACCCAGACTGATCTGTATTCCACAGATTTTTAATTAGCCTTAACTGTGAAGTCCAAGGAGCAGTCTCTGAAGATACTTTGTGCAGGTATCAGTCAGTACAATACATCCACACAGTGGTATTCACATTTCCCAAGACTTCCCAACGTTAGATCATCTGGTATGGTCAGCCCAATTTCCTTCATTTTCCCACACATTTTACCATGACCAAAAATCCACACTATTATATATCATAAAATGTCTTTTCTTATTTTATTTTATTTTTTTAAGATAAGCTTACAAAGAACATTACACACTTTAGACTTCAGCATAATATTCATCTTGCTAAAGCTTCCCTCCCATTTCTCACCTTGTTGTGGACTTCAACCATTTCACACCTTGTTGTGGACTTCGACCATATAATTTTGAAAAACATTCTCCATTTCTGGCATCACTGGGCCTTTATAAAGTGGACCAGTCCAAGTGCAAATCACCAGGAATCCCTGCAAGCCAGTATTTTATTGAATATTTGTCATAATAAAATAATTCTATGGCATCAATGAGGCCAAACTGAACCAAATATACAAATATATGGATGTAAAGGTGGTCCTCAATTGACCATGCCAATGTATTTTCTGCAGAATCAGAAGACTGCCTTCCAGCAGCAAACATCTCCAAATACTTTACAGAGATCCTCAGCAGATGCTGTGAACAGTATCAATAGCTCTGCAATGAAGTTCATGTCAGCTTGGAAAGGAACTCTAAAATTGAAATACTTCATAATGTACATCAGCTAACCATCCATTACTTACCACCTTTATTCAGTATTCTGAGATGATTTGTTCTTATGTGCCTGTTTGATTATAAGCAGCTCCTGTGCCAACAGGTTATAGATGGTTTGCATGCCAGTCACTGACATGTTTTTTTTTTTTTATTTATTTTGCACAGTGTATTGATTCCTCAACAAGTTTTCATTTACTGTCTGAAGTATTTGACTGCGGTTATATCATATCATCAAATGTTCAACTCTGTGAACCTCCGTTCATCAAACTGACAGTAGCGAACGTTCACTTAAGCGAATGTTCACATCGCAGATGTCTTAAATAGGAAATGGAATTAGTTGGTCAACATTATAAAATTTGTCCTTTTCCTCACTGTGGGCAACCTCAGAGTCGGTGTATATATATATATATATATATATATATATATATGTATATATATGGTTCTACCTGACTTCGTCGACAGCGCAGAAGACCGACATCGAATCGCTCCAGAAGACCGAGAAAGAAGAAGACCCGCGAATCGCTGGTAGCAGACAACAACAATGCAGAAGAGACACGCCGGATGACAACACCAACGCCGAGGATGCCGACATGGAAAGGCTGTGTGGGACGTTAGGCAGGTAAGTGTGGAGATTGACGGTCTGTGGGGATAGGGTGGGTTAAGTGAGTTAGGGTTAGGGAGCGATAGGGGTGGGTTAAGTGAGTTAGGGTTAGGGGCGATAGGGGTGGGTTAAGTGAGTTAGGGTTAGGGAGCGATAAGAATTGGGTTAAGTGAGTTAGGGTTAGGGATAGGCGATAAAGTGAGTTAGGGTTAGGAGCGGGTAGGTAGAGGTGTGCGATAGTGACGGACCTTAGGGTTAGGGTAAGGTTTAGTGTGGGCTTGTAAGGATTTTGGTGTGCTTGTGTTGTGTGTGTGGTTTGTGGAATGGGGATGTGTTTTGTTTTTAATAATTGTTATTGTGGTGTGTGCAGTGTATGGGGTTTCGTGTTTGTGTACCGTCGGTTATTTTCTTATCGGTTATGTGTGGTTTCGTGTTTATGGACTGTCGAATATGTGGTGTCGGTGATGTGGTTGTCGGTGTTGTGTGGTTTCGGCTATGTCAGGTAGAACCATATATATATATATATATATATATATATATATGTATATATATATATATATATATATATATATATCTGGAGCATTTCTCCCTGGGCCTCCACTGAAAACAGGATCTGTGGAACCTAGTCGGACTTTCCTGGTCAACAAATGTTAAATAAATGAAAATAAAAATAAATAAAAAATATATATATATATATATATATATATATATATATATATATATATATATATATATATATATATACATACATAGGGGGATTTGGGGGCTACAGCCTTCCATCTTGGCGGGTTTGACATACTGGGGTGTGTGGTGGTCATAATGTTGGTCAACTAATTCCATTCCCTATTTTAGAAATTCGCTAATGTGAATGTTGACTTAATTGAACTTTCACTGTTGTTGCTTGTTGATTTGACAAATGGAGGTTCGCAGAGTAGAACCTTTGATGATATGATATAGACCTGTTTGACTGGCCACTTCATCAAATCAGTCTTGGTTATACACTAATAGGTATCTGATTCAACACTGTCTTTTTTCTTGTGAACAACAAAAACTCTTTGATTGCACTAATGAACAACCTTGTTCCGTCAACCTATTTACTCTTTCACTATTTGTAGGTCCAGAGAGAATGGGTTGCAGTAATTACCATCCCATTTCATTGTCACACTAGCTGTGAACACCCTGTAATGCTTACTGGTAATGCATACTTCCTATGCTGTGTACCAAAATGCATATGTAGCACCTACAGCACATCAATGAACCCATCTTGTTACTGTGAAGTAGTCAAGTAACCTTACAGAATACAGTAGAAACTCCATTTGCTCTTTTGTGGGTCAGATGGAAAAGGAAACAATGGAAGAAAGTAGGCAAAAGTAACATGATTTTTGTACTCCTGGCAACCTTTTGAAACGGTTAAGGCACCTTGACATATTAGATGGACTCTGGGTGATCAGAATATTGAAAAGAATTAGTAAGAGGTGCAGCTCATAAATGTATTAATCAATGAACTTTCGTAGCATCTGGTCTTACTAAATAGTGAATAGCTTGCTTTCAATGCTTTTTTCCATCTTTATTGAGTAGTACGTAATTAGTTCTATAGGTGTTATGCAGAAAACAGAAGTTATTATCTGGTAATTCTACTTTATCAGCATTGATAAAAGTGAATTAATATGTAAATACACTGTATGAGTTATACTTATGCTGTTTTTTGTAATTTGTAAAAGTCATGCAAGTCAGTAGGGAATGAGTGTAAGTATCATGTGGAATGGGGAAGACGTATCTAACCAGATAAAAGAAGTTCATTTATGAGGGAGTTATTCAAAGAAGGAGGGGACATAGTTTAAGGAAAAATAGTGAAAGAAATTTATAGCATATGTGACACAGAATAAACAGTGACTAGAGATGATGAAGTCAGCAGCAAAGGCTAGAAATGATGTCAGCAAAGGCAGACAGAGGAGTGAAGCCGTTATGTATTACAGATGATGTTAGTGATAAAGGCAAGGTTGGAATGAAGTGAGGATAGAGGATGGGTAAAATGAATGGGATGATAAACACTTAAAGATGTGTGCATCCAACTCAGATGGGAATGGTTTCTTCATGTAGTTTATCTGGTCATGGAAAGAGACTCGAGACAACAGAGGTTGACCTAGTAGGGTGTGACTTCAGTGACTGAGGTTTAAGTAGGCATTTTTTATTGAAGAAGCATGTTCACTTCTAGGTGTGAGAGGTAAATTGAGAGTATTATTTGAGTGAAGTATTGGTAAGACTGTAGAGGAAAAATCACCCAGAGGTGAAGCAATTTACTTTTTCATAAGCGAAAATGGCTGAGGATAGTAGGCATGACTTTTTAAGTAAGACAGTAATTTTGCAGGAGGATAGAAAATGTAGAAATAAAAGGACTGAGTGTTCAACCATGCATCATTGACTCTGAAGATTCTAAGTTGATGCAAGGAGGGTTACCAAGGAAGTTGTGAGGAAACAAACATCACAGAAAGGCAGTGGGGGAAAACACTGCTCAAATACATAGTAGAAATGATCCTGAAGGAGAACAAAATAAATTCAGAGAGAGTGAAGGTGAAATTAAGAGAATGGGTAAAGACAGCAGTCAGAAGAATTATAGCTGAAATGAGATTGCAAAGTGGAAAAAAAAATATGAGTTAATTAAAGCAAATAGAGAGAAGCTAGACATGCAGGGAGTTTGGGAATAAGGAAGTAAGACAGAGGAATACAAAGAATGTTGAAGAACAATGAATCAGATTTATGGTGAAACAGAAACAGAAACTGAGCTGGAAAAGAGGAAAGAGCTTTAATAAGGACGAGGAGAAACAGATTGGAAAATACCTGTTTTAGAAGATGATAGAAAAAATAAGAAGCGGTGTCAAATGTAAATAAAAAGATAATAAAGGCAAAATGACAGCTATTGAAGATTAAAAGAAGCAGACAAAGCTGAACTATTTTATGTAGAATTATACTGGTCAAAAAGTATTTGAAGAAACAAGAATCTGTGAAGGAAGACTTATTTAAGAGTATTAAAGAAAATGAGATAAGAGGAGCAATGAGGGAAACTACAGAGGGGAAGACAGCATTGAAGGATGTGATCCCTAGAGGAGTTAATAAGATTGCAATGTTCCAAATAAAACCAGAGAACTTTAGTATTAGAGGGAGGTTTAATAATACACAACAGAGACAATGGACACAGCTACGGTAGTGTACTTACTAAAGACAGAGGGAATAATGTTAGATCCAGACAGTGTTAGATCACTATCACTAAATCACTAATCAGTATGGATGCCAACCTTTTTGATACAATTCTGGCAATAAAATTGTATAAATTATTACTGGAGATGACTTGACACAGAATAGATGAAGTTTATTACTGGGAGGCAAAACATGTAATAATTGATGCTAGGTGACTTGGTCATGTCAACTAATGTTACCAAAAGGGGGTATGTGTATTTACCAGTGCTAAGCGGGTTGAGGATCCAGATTACCCTACATCAAGGACCCATGTCATGGTAGAAGTGCCACTACTGTTGGTTAGTGTGTACCGACCATGAAGTCCAATGGCCTAGGGTCAATAAGTCCTGTCTGACTGGTGTCCAGTTGCCCAGCCTGAGATACCTGGGATAGCTCTTTTGAGTGAAAGCTGGGTGGAAACCCAATCAACCTGCCAAAAAATGAACTAAGGATTGCACACCAATGGGAAAAAAGGGAAAGTAAAAACTCATTAAAATAATGTATTTCAGTTGTGACAAAAAAGGTTGGGGAAGGTGAAGAAAGTATATTTGATATGTATGAATCACATATAAAAATTTGCCTTGTAAATATGGAAACAGAAATAAAAAAAACAAATCTTGTTTTAATAAGTGCTGTGGGATCTTTTACATTCATCTCAGATACCACCATTTTCTCTTCATCTGTTTAACATCTCATTAGAAGGATGGTACATTTAGGAGTGCAGCACTACAGTGTCAGAACTAGAAAAGGAATCCAAGCAGCTGTGTGGAAATTAATCTTAAGTCTAGCATCCTTACATAACATCTTTGAACCCTGTTGTTTTGAACTGCTGTTCAATCTTAATTTTGAACCCTAACAATATTTACTGTAAATAAAAAATGTATAATGCATCTGTAAACAGTACAATGCTGTACTGTCTCAATGTAATAGTCTGCTCTACTATATGCTCTATATCATAGTGCAAAAACATCCAATTTTTATAAGTCCATAGGTTCATAGGTTGGTACTAGCCTATTGGCCCTAGGCCCTATACAAGCCTAGCCATAACAATTCCCTGGATATTTCTTCCCACAATATTTACTTCCCTGGACCCTGGACCCTTATTTAGCAGGTTGACTGATGTGATCCCCGGGGGGGAATTTCCTATCTCCCATCCAATCGTCAAGGTTCCTTTTGAAGAGGGCCGAGGAGGCGCTCTGCTTGACATGTATGGGCAGTCTATTCCAGAGTATGGGGAGTCTCTGGTCAGAAACCTATCCCTCCAGCACATTTTGTTCATTGTGATGACAAGGTTTAGATCCCTGGACCACGTGGCTTTGAGAGATTGGGATTTCTTTAAGTGGAGCATGTCTAACAGCTCAGGGTTTGACATGGCTTTGTGTGTTAAGCAGAGATTGCCTCCAAGTAGACGATATGCCACAGAGTACAGCTGGAGTTTTTTTAGACGGTCAGCATAGGGCATCTGCTTTAGGCCTGTGATTATTTTAATGAGGTATTTCTGCGGCCTTTCCAGCTGTTGCAGATAATTTTGTGAGGTACATTCCAAAAGAGACATTGTACTCTATAATGGGTCTAATGAGGGATGAGTACAGTGGGACAATGACCTCCTTTTTTCTGGATGAAAAGCCCTTAGTGATGAGGTGTGCCACATAGAAGGATTTCATGACTGTTGTGGCGATGTGGTTATCGAAGGTGAGACCACTGTCCACCTGTGTTCCTAAGTCTCTCATCACATTTTAGGTGTTTAGTGTACTGCCACCTATGCAGTAATTCATGGGTACATGTTTTTTCCCAAAGGGGATAACTATACATTTCTTAACATTAAGCTTGAGCCCATGGCTCTGGCACCAAGCATCTGATTCTGTAAGGCCCTTTTGTAGAATATCCACAGCATTTGGGGATTCAATAATGGCCTCCAGTTTGCTGTCATCTGCAAACTTTGTTAGTCAGAGTCCCTTAGTGTTGGCCTGTACTTCAGAGAAGTCAATGCCAAACAAGAGCGGTCCCAGGACTGAACCCTGAGGTTACTCCACTTGTCACTTGTCTGGAGCTGGATTTGGAGTCAGCTACTTTTACAGTCTGGGTTCTGTCAGTAAGCCAGTTGGCAATCCATCGAATGACGTAGGGATTTATGCCCAGCTTAGTAAGTTTATCTATGATTCTAGAGTGGGGGATGGTGCTGAAGGCCTTGGCGAGGTTCATATAGGCTGTGTGGACCACCTTACCCTCGTCCACAGCTCTGGAGACAGATTCAAAGAAGTCAATCAGGTTCAGGAGACAAGATCCGCACTTCATGAACCCAAACTGGGTGGGGTCCAGTGTTTGAAGGTTGCCAATGTCTTTGTTTATAAGTTACATTATAATGCGTTCTATGCCCTTGCAGATCAGGCTCGTTAGACTGATGGGACGGTATTTCCAGGGATCCAAGGTGGATCCCCTCTTGTGGAGTGGGATAACTGTAGCTGTGTGCCACTCAGTGGGCATGAAGCCTGAGGTGAGGCTATGATTAAACATGACACTTAGGTGAGGTGCAAGTTCATTTTGTAGTTCATGTAGTACACAGCTCAGGATGTCATCTGGTCCCATGAATGCTGTTTTCTTAGCTTTGGAGAGTGCGGATTCTACCTGTGCGGCCATGATTACTGGAATTTGGCAATCTTTTGGTATTGAGATGGGCCCTTTAGGGGGTGAGAGTGGGGTGAAGTTGGCGCTAAATCGATCTGCCAGGATACTGGCCATATCCTTGGGATCAGTATATTTAATGCCATTCTGTTGTAGCTCAGAGCAGATCTGAGCATTGCCATTTAGATTCTTGACATTACTATAGAATGCTTTGTGGTTGTCTTTGGAATCTTTGTCAATTTTATTTTCGTAACTAGCATTGGAGGATTTTATGAGGGATCTCAGCTTTTTACTGAGGCTGGTAAAGGAGTTTTTTGCATCCTGGGATTTTCCTCTTTTCAGCAACAGTTTCTGCCTTCTGTTGTATAGTTTGTTTATGGCAGGGGACCACCAGACTGTCTTCATTTTTTTGGATGAGAGCATCTTGGTTCTATTTGGGATGGCACGATTCATGCATGAGTGGATGTGCTCGTACAGTGCCTTAGTGTAGGATTCAGCAGTTGAACCTTCAGCTCCTGTCTGCATGGATGTCATGAAATTTGTCACTTCTGACTTGAGTAGCAAGAAGTTTGGTTTGCAGAAGCTTTTTATGGAGGTTTCCTTACTGGGGGGTGGGGGGGATGTGGATGTCAAGGGTGATTAGCTTATGGTCAGACCTGACCAATGAGGGGGTGACCACTGGTGTGGATCATCTACCTCCCATGTTGATAATGACCAGGTCTAGGAAAATGGAGCCCCTGGTGGGACAATGGTTTAGTTGATCCAGGGCGTTGGAATTTATGAATTCCAAGAACTATTGGGAAAAGGTGTTGGTACCCGAGTAGTTTTCCCAATTAATGGCAGGGTAGTTGAAATGACCCAGTATTAGGGCGTTTGGTTGTATCTTAATATCTCCCAGTATGTTTAGAAAGGTGTAGTGAGAATCTTGAGGGGTGGTGGGGGATCTGTAGCAAGATACAATTTGGATTGCAGTCTTACCTAGTGTTAGTTGCACCTGGAGAATTTCAGATGCATTGTGTTGGGCAACTAGCCTGGAGGTGTGAATATCCTTGGTGAATATGGACACTCTTCCACCTTTAGTGTTTCGGTCTTGGTTTGGTGGGTGAAAAGTGTGGTAAGAGTTGTAGCTTGGTATTGCAGGGGTGCTCTTTGGAGCCTTGAACCAGGTCTAAGTTACTGCACAGATGACGATGTTCTCTATTTTTAGGAGTGCCTCGAGAGAGTGCATTTTGAGGTTTAGACTTCTAGCATTAAATAGCATTACCTTCAGATTTTGCATGCTTGTATCTGTTATGGTGGTGGTTTTGTCCTTTGAACCTTGCCTAAAAAAGGCACTATAGGGGTGGCAAGAGCTTTAGCCAGTAACCTGAATCTCAGGGGCGACAGGTGCACATCATCTCTGGCAAAGCATCATGGTTTGTCAATCATGTCGTCCTAGGCAGACAGATACTGGATCCACTTTGAATGACATCAGAAGCTTAGCCAATTGTTGAAGTCAATCATTTTGTCCTTATATTGTGGTATCATTCTGGGTGAAGGCAGGATGCTACTCAGGGCTAGGGTCATACCTGCCTGGACCACATGATCCGAGAGCTCTTCCATGTCTCTTTTCATGTAGTCCAGGGAGGTTCATCTCAAGTCATTCACTCCAACATGGACAATGACAAGTCGTATTTGTACTTGTTGTGGAGTGACTTAAGTGCATGCATTATGCAGCAGATCCTGGCACCCGACAAGCAGCTGGCTGTAATTTTCTCCTTGTTCAGCCTGGTGAGTGGGACATCAGTGTGCCTGACTATAGAGTCACCTATGACTAAAGTGTTGGGTACGTTGTCTTGCCTTAGCGGCTGTTGTTGGGTGGCACACTGGTGTTGTGAGCTATGTGTCACTATGTGGTTGTGACTGGTGTTTGTTTGCATTTCGGCTTCGGAGGTGCTTGTTGCTTGGGCAGGTTAAAGTTAAGGGCCTCCGCATATGTGGGTTTAGTTCTGCTATGTGTGGGTTTTGATGGTGTGGCTTTTGAAGGGCTATGTGATGCTCGAGGTGCAATGCAGGTGTTAACCTTCTCCTCTTGACTGTCCAGCACAATCTTGGCTGGAGAGAGCTTTGTTTCCAGTGTGGCTATGTAAGTGCATCTTTTGCAGGTTGTAGTGTCGGGTGGTAGGAAGAGAGGGTTGTTTGTGTACATGAGGCAGTTGCTGAATTGCCCCAGTATGCCCAGATTCACCAGGTGGACAGGAGAAATCAACAGAAGCTGACCCTTAGACATGCCTGTTTAGGTGCTTTTTTTGTGAAGTACAAGAGCTATTTTCCCTTACCTTTGCAAGGTACTTTGCAGTTATAGGCTGTTTAGTGCTTGTGATTAATTTCTCCTTATTAACAAGGAGAGTTGAGTGCTTGTATCAGTTTAAGGCTTCCTAGTGCTTTCCATCAAGTTCTACAGCAAGTGCTAGTCACAGGGATTCAGATTTTAGTGCTACTATTGAGAAACCAGCTAGTATACTTGTACTGTCTGTGTTTTTTACTGTTGCTTCCCTAATCTCTATCATACTCATACAGAACTCAGGCAAAACATACTGTTAAGTGAATAATGTATACAGTAAACCTCTGCAAAATGTAAACATGCTGCACTTTCTCAATGCAGAAATCTTCATAGTGCATAAGTACCCATTTCAGTATGTATATATGTACTGTGTCTATTTGTTAATGTAGCTTGTATAAAATTTTTTATGTATTCATAAAAATAGCACACAAATAGCACACTCTGCTAATGTGTCTGTTTCTACTGTCATTACACAGTTAGGTATGGGTTTGAATCTTGCAAATGGAAAGTATGTGTTTGGGGTGGGAAGATGGCATAATGGTTAAGGTGTTTACCTTACAAACACAAGGTGCAGGGTTTGATTCTCACATGGGGTAATTGGCTAGGCTTGAAATGACCCATGAGGGTAGTTAGCCTAGTACTAATCTATGAACCTATGAACCTATGTTGAGCTTTTCTCCCCAGGCTTCCGCTGAAAAAGGACAGCCTGTCCAGTCAGACTTTCCCAGTAAACAAATGTAAAATAAATAAAAAAAAATAAAATAAATTAAACCTTCAACCTCTTTATCACCCCAGCATCAAAGGCAGGTACCACTGATACTGACAAATAATGCATTAATTCTCTCACAGTGATGATCACTGTCACAAAACAACACTTTATCCATGCATGATTTAATGCATTTCCATAACATGCAATACAGTAGGGTTCTTTATATAGGTATACCCTATAATTAAGAGAATGCATGTCATGAGCAATGAATTTGCTGTACTGTTAGACATAGGGAATAATTGAGAAGACATTGGTTTGAGTGTTTATAAGATGTTAATAATGCACTCACGAGAATGATAAATCCTTGCTTGTGTTTTAAGTAGCTCCAGCAAATTACCTGGTCGGATAAGGCATTGCCTAAAGTGCATATTTATGATGAATTATGTAGAACGAATCATTCAGTTACCAGAGTGTATTGACTAAATATGAACATGATCACGTGACTGGTGGCAGTTACATTAAATTATCATTATGTTGGTGCTGGCTCACGTGCATGTGTGTGTGTGTGTATGTTTTGTGTGTATGTGCATGTGTGATATGGGAGGACAGGAACTAAGTGAGTATAAAAATAATAATTACTACTACTCTTTACTATTAATATTTTTAATACAGCAATTACTAAAATTTCATACTAGCTTCTTCTTTCGGCTTTTTCCCGGTTAGGGGTTGCCACAGCGGATCACCCGTCCGCTCATGATTGGCAGTGGAGTTTTACGGTGCCGAGGTGCCAGACTGGCACCCAACCTTCCACAGAAGGCACACACATGCACACACTCACACCTAGGGCCAATTTGGAGTGTTCAATCCACCTACAGCATCTCTTTGGGATGTGGGAGGAAACTGGAGCACCCGGAGGAAACCCACGTGACCACAGTGAGGACATGCAGACTCCGCACAGAAGGCATCCCAGCTGAGAATTGAACTGGGGAACCTCTTGCTGTGAGGTGGCAATGCTAACTGCTGCACTCAAATCTCCAATATTGTACAGTTCTGTCACATTTCCTCATTGTTTATATACTGTCATAATAACAGTGTTATGACAATTACAATATTAATATGCCATCATCTTGTCAACCAACATGCAGCTGATAATCATTCTTTCATAAAATTAGCTATTAGTCTCCCTGTCAATCTTCCTATCAATCTTCCATCTCTTTACTTTCACTAAATGGTTTACAAAGCTTATACTGAATAACTATTTCAATAAGCCTTTGTTTGATGTAGGCAATCAGGTTATATATAGTGCATATATAATTTTAAATTTTCCATAAAGTGCAAAGATTTTTATCAATATATATGCTTTGCAGGTGCAGTTTTTCAAGGAACCTTACTTTATTACTTGCAGTGCATGGAGTGTGGTTATTATGCTCCAGTATATGGAAAAAGACAAATCAGTTAAGCGCTACCATAGAGCAAGACATGACCTTCAATTGAAAGGTGAATTTCGTGGCATCCATGTCTCGAATACAGAAATAAGTAGGTTTTGATCAGTGATCCAGTCATAGTCCTCTATGCTATTGCCAGTTGCCCTATATATTGTTACCGCTGTCTTGATACATACAAAACTGTGCTTGCATTTTTGTACCTTTACTTATTCACAGATTAGTACTAAGCTAACTGCCCTTGCGAGCCATTTTAAGCCTAGCCAATTATTCCTTGTGAGATTCAAACCCTGCACCTTGTGTTTGCAAGACAAACACCTTAACCATTAGGCCACCCTCCCAGTTGTTATTTTCATGTCAAGCTTTTCTCCGCAGACCCCTGCAAAAAAAGATGCTTTTCCTCAGTTTAATCTTCTCTGTAAATTAATAGAAATAAACAAAAAACAAACAAATGTTGTTTCTAAGTGTCTGTGAATGTTTGCATAAATAATTTGCTGTCAGTACTTGGGGGTAAGTTTGCCTTCTCCATTCCATGGCTTTATATATTCAGTTAGCTTCACTGACTAGGCAAAAATGTATATCACCACGTTACACCAGAATGTCAACAGTATAAGGTAAACCCCAGAAACAAACTATACTAGAATCATATCAACAAGCTTTATAATAAAAGATAGAGAATTTTGAACAAAAGCAGAAAAACAATTCTCAGAATAACAGAGACTTCATCATTGAAATAAACAAACAATTCAGGCTTAATAAAATCCACCAATGATAAGTTTAAAGTAAAAATATCTTCTTTCATATCAAACAAATTGTATGGGGTTTGGCATAATGGTTAAGGTGTTTACTTCACAGATAAAAAGTGCAAAGTCTATTCTCACTAGGGGAAATTGGCTAGTCTTAAATGATCCACAAGAGCAGCTAGCCTAATTCTTATCTATGAACCTATTTCTGAAGTAGGGTTTGGAATAATAGTTAAAGTCTTTACCTAATCAATACAAGGTAAAGAGTTTAAATCTGACCTCTGGTTATTGGCTAGGCTTATAATAATCTACAAACTGATAACCTAGTATTAATTTCTGAAAGTATGAACAGCTACTATAATTTCCCTGCATGAGGAAGGGCCTTCCATAGACCCATACATCTGACTAGTCTCATATGCAAAGTCATGGAAAGACTTATTACCATGAAACTAATCGATAAGGACATAGGTATCCTCTAAATATTGAACCCAGCTCAGTTTGGATTCATCAAGGTATAGGTTGATTCAGCAACCAAATGTGAAGTTGGCTAGCCAAGTATGTATTATGAAACTATATATATATATATATATATATATATATATATATATATATATATATATATTTTTTTTTTTTTTTTTTTTTTGATAACTTATTAGTTTCACATTTTCTGATACATAACCATAGTGGGCTATGTACTTTAATTATTGTGGCATTTAAAATGTGCATGAATGTATTTATCATGTAGTCATTCTTAGAAAAAGAAGGCTTATTAGGTTATTTGCAAACACGTGTGAGATGTAAAGAAGTGTATCTATTTTCTTGAAGATTTTACCATATTGCTATTAAATAAATTATTAGTATTCATAAGCTTACAATTATAGAAATATGTTGAAACATTTAAATTAGTTACTTTAAACAACAGTGTATAACAGACTTTTCTCTACATTGTGTCAGCAGTACTGCATTACAGACATTATTAGTATTTGTTTCTTCTCCTTTTCCTAGTCTTGTACCTCAGGTTCAGGTCTTGTTTCCTCTTAACTTGTACTAAATCTGATTGAAAACACATGTGAGGTGAAAACTTCAAGGTATTCACTGAGATATGCGATCAGTTACTTCCTCCAGGTGTAACTGGTTGACAAGTGTATACCCACTCTTCTTTGCTCCTTTCCTACCTCCATTCCCAGCCACCCCTAAGTCAGTAATTTTAAAATTCTGTTTTCCCTTCCCTTTTGCCATAAGTTGAGCTCTCATGAAGGGAATCACTCCAACAGCAGCTTTCCACACTATGTTACACCGACATTGTACTGGTCTTCTTCTTTCTACTTAAAGGGCTAGACTTTTGAGAATGTTATTTTACTGACATCCATCTCTAGCCTGCATATTAGGTTAATTTACATTCATTCAGCTAAATGTAGTTCACAAGTGGACTATTTTGCCCCCAAGGCTGTAAATTGGCATAAAGGTTATGTCTCTTGCCCATCTCCAGGTTTTATTTATTTTGGAGTAGGAAGTGGACTGATTACACTCCTGCCAACTGGTCATGAGTGCTCAGTGTTTGCTTGGCAAAACATATAGTAAAATCTGTGATCATCCCTACCTCTGATATATGCCATTTTGAGCACTGGCCCCCTGTCCTGTGACCAGTAACAAATCCTTTGTGATAAACATTTCAATTAGTTTATTAGATTGGACACATGGTCTTACATTACATATTTAAGTTTAAAATTGTCTGTATTTTGTGAGTGGTTTTAGTTGGTCTAGTGGTCTAGCTCTTCATCCATTTAGCTAAGAAGTTCGAAACATCAGTTTTTCTCATTAAATTGGAACTTGGTAGTTTACAGGAAGTTTTTGCTGTCATTTAAGTGCTTCTTTTAATTAACTCAATAGGATAGTCAGATGTTTCTCTTTTGGGATGATACCTTTAGTGGCATAACATTATTATGGTATAAGTATTGTACTAGTCTTTTTTCTAACTAGCAAAACTGGTGTGTAACTCAATATAAGCAGGGGTATTCAGCATGGAATGTCCACATATTTCCTGTTATTTTAATCAGTTCCTCACTAAATTCATGGTTTTCTGACATTCTTTTTCAGTATTGAAATCACCAAATAATGACACTCTCTTGAGTTTCAGAATTCATATCCTTCAAGTAAATGTAAACTAACGCAAAATCTTCCAACAACTTTCTAAGTTGTAAGAGAAACATTTGCAATCTGTCCTTGAGTTTGAACCTTTTCCTTCCCCATTATTTTGGCTTTGCCAAATTTCTTGAACCAAGAGTTTGTTTGATATACATGCATGTTTTAGCACTTACACAAGACCTGAGATTTCCCATCTGTATGATTCCAGCATGACTGAGTATGGCAGCCTGTGTAATTCACATCAAATTTTCAGTCAGGGCATTTGCATTAAGACTGTCTTTTTCTTTCAAGGCCTTTCTTTCCCTGCATCTGGTGATTTATTAGTGCAGCTGATTATTCAGCAGACTGTCTAAACTTTTCACCCTGGGTAATTTCCCATTGGTTTGATGGGCAGGTCTGTTGTCAGGTTATACAATATCAAAGTTAATGTTCTCTTGTATATACCCATATTTAAACTCCTGTGTCATACTTAATACTGAAATGAACAAACTTACTAACTAATGTGACTTAGCAAATAATAATAGTAATAATAATTAAATCAGCAGGAGAGTGAGAGAGTCTGGATCAGTCATACAGTATGCATTATGGGTGAGCAAACAGTTGACATCTCTGTACTGGAATAATTGCCATGCTTAATTTAGGGGGCACTGTGACCATCCCCTCTGACTCAGGGGTCTGTAGAAGCAGGCCATAGTAGGTGGTATGACAACATTACATGGAAGAGTGCTGTCAGAAATGGCGAGGGCTCCCAGGAAGATGTAATGCTGTCTATGAAAAACTCTGTGCTTGCGTTATTTTGGAGCAGGAAGAGGCTTTCTGTCTTTCTGGCAGAGCAGCCATTAGCACACCCTTACTTCCTTCCCCTGATTTACAATGGATGGGCAGTTGCTTGGTGTTCATTCTATCTTTGTCATTTCCCCCTCATTTCTTGGGCCAGTTTGACAGCATGCATGATGGGTGACTGAGTGGCTGACAACACTGGACTGGAAAGATTGGCATGATTAGCTGAGAGTGCTCTGTGAACTTCCACTCAGCTTGAGGGCCAGACAACCACACTGGTTTGGGTGATGTGGCAATTCTACAAGGAAGAGAAGTTCCAGCATACTGAGGCCTCACAGATTTAGGTAATGTCGTTTAAGAATAACTTTATTTGTGGTTAGTGATGTTTATAAATGTAGCAGAGATATGTGGCATGTAATAA